>NC_134810.1:36400289-36412789 GCF_046742065.1 Oratosquilla oratoria
TTAATGTGTAGGTTGTGATTTCAGTGTAGAGATACTATAACATCACATAATATCCGACACTCACTCCCGGAATCGAACCGAGGTACTGCGCACTGCCAAACCAACATTTTACCGAATGCGCCCATCTTGATTTGCCAATCCCTCGGTTCCATTGCGTGGGAGACTGTCCAAGATTATGGGATTGATTTCGTTGTTACTAGCGATTCACTTCGGGTTCTATAACATGTTCATCGTAATATATTCGTGCATTGCCTCTGTTTCGTTTGTGTGTTACACACTAGACACTTTCAACTTGTTATCGTCTTTTCATTAAGTATATGGAATGTTCTCAGTAGATAACATACATTGTTTTCGTCATCTTTGACATCACTATCATAATTACCATTGGCATCATTGGCATTGCTAACATCGTCTCTCTTATCATCTTCTCTATTATCATATTGTCATCATTATCACCATCATATTTCTCCTCCTCCTCCTCCTCATCACCATCATCATCATCAATCATCATCAATCATTATCAATCACCATCAATCATCATCAATCATCAATCATCATCATCAATCATCATCAATCATCATCATCAATCATCATCATCATCAATCATCATCACTGTCACCATCTTCATTGTAACCAATATTGTCACTATCATCGTAGTCTTCATTGATATCGACGCTGTCGTTACTGTAGTTGTTTGTATTTTGGTCGTTATCATTTAGTATATTATCATTATCATCATTTATCCATCCAGTCATATCATACATTACCATCTTTATTCTGTGCATTACTTTCTTGTATGTACACACAGGCATACGTGTCATCTTTGTACAGAGTATTCAATAGCATTCATATTTGAATTATTTTTGTATTACACATTAAATATTCATATCAAATATATAAAAGCCATTCCTATGTAAACTGAATGCATTTACATTCTGACATTAAAGTCATTCATATATATATTATTGTTGTAGAGCGTATGAATCATTCATTCAAACATTGTTCTATTCCATTTGCATACAATTATGTGATTCATCCACCTACACAGCACTGTTGCATTTACATACAGGTATAGTATCATACAATTAAAGCATTCAATCGTTCTCACAAAATATACATGGCATTTTCGTTCACACCAAAACTCGTTACTTAGTGTCGTCACAAATTATACCTATTCTGGCTTCTGTCTGTCGATTTTATTCAGGTGAAAAAGACCCCACCACTACGTAGTCCATTTGTGAGAGGTTCCAACTTGTCTATATAAGGCGCTGGGATTCGAACCCCCGCCCGAGCGGAATGCTTCATATAAAGCGAGGACTGTACCGCCTGTACTACACTGACGCTTCAAAACAGAACGAATTAGTTTTGAAGGGTCAGTGTAGTACAGGCGGTACAGTCCTCGCTTTATATGAAGCATTCCGCTCTGGCGGGGGTTCGAATCCCAGCAGATGAGTTTATTTCCAATTGTCAAAATGACACAAACATTATGTATATAAACTCTAATTGCCGTCATACGATTTTACTCAACTATGGAAAGCCTTTCTTAGCGCCCAAAAAGTCTCATCTGGTCCGTTTTAGGTCCTGTTCACCCTAGCTTTTTGAACCGCGCGGAAACCGCGGCGGTACCACATAATCAAGGAAAAAGTGCGAGGTTTTGTGTGTGAACGACCCCATTGACTTGTATTGTAATTAAACCGCCGTAGTTCAAACCGCGGCGGTTGAAACCGCAAGTGTGAACAGGGCTTTTATAGGGGAAGGGGTCGTTTCGTATGCTCCTACTGGCTCTTAACAGGTGATTTTATTCGGCAGAGGGAACCACTCTACCCCCAATCTGTCTCACCACCCAAAGGGCTAACGGTATTCTTGGAAAAAAAAAAATCCCTATATAAATCTTATATAAATCCTTGGAAGGGAAAGATTTATATAAGGAAATAATTTTTTAAGAATACCACCGTAAGAATCTTACCTTCCAAGGATTTGTATAAGATTATATAAGGAAAGATTTTTTTTTAAGAATACCATCGTAAGTTCTCTTTTACCTGAAATGCTGAGGTAATACATTTAGAAGCATTTCAATTGAGAAAGAAGTTCATACTTTACTTCAGTTAAGCAACAGGAAGACCTTTGCTCTGAGCTGCGTCACCTGCGTCAACTGCGTCGCCTGCGTCGATTGTGTCTCAGTCTGCGCTTAGGCTAACTATAACGCGCTTCAATTTTGTTTTGTTTACTTTGTGTGAATTATCTATACTCCGTTTCCTCCGTTCGCTTCATTCAGCAACTTTTTTTTTTTTTTTGTTCTTCAATGCTAATAATTGTTCTTTGTCTTTTTGCAGAACAGCGGCATCAACGCCATCTACCACGAGCGCGTGACGCAATACGGAGACGCGGCAACCGGTTTCGCGCCTCTTAATGGTAAGTATTCGCGATCTATTGTGTATTCGGGTAAACAGCGGCCCATACACTCGGAGGCCGCCTGTCCGGCCGCCGGACAAGAGCAGGACTCTGCAGACCAAATTGAGTGTGTATAACCCCACCTCTCCCCCATACACAGTCAGTTTGGCCTGCACAGTCCTGATTTTGTCTTAGAGGTCCTCGAAGTAACTGATAGGTCAACTGTCGTTGTGACATCATTTGTTATTGTCCGTGTTCTTTGCCTTTTTCAGAGACGAGCGCGTTACCGATGGGCAGGTACTGGGTTACTGCCAGAAAGGTAGTGCGTTGCCGAAAAATTTATATGTATACATATAAGCATTGTGTATACATACATACACACACACACACACACACACACACACACACACACACACACACACACACACACACACACACATATATATATATATATATATATATATATATATATATATATATATATATATATATATATGTCTATAATACACATTGACGGAAATGGATCCCAGATTTTTCGATAACGCCCTACCTGTCCAGCGGTAACGCACCCAGCTCTGGTCTTTTTGTTTTACTCCATTTCTACAAATATATACAACCAAAGATGCAGAAACAAAATAAATACTTGACTGAGAGATTAAAAATAAAGACGAAAAATCGCAGAATAATTTACTCCTTCAAGTAATAGAAGGAATAACAGTGAAATTATTTGACATTTATAAAACTTAAAAAAATCATAACTCCTGTTTGACTCCTACTGTATAGAAGTAAAATATTTTATCCTTGACGATTAAATGAACGAAAATCATGGGAGATTAAGACATGACTGGATGTATAGTCAAAGACAAAGCCATCCCCCTAGGTTTGTCCGAAGACAGAACATAGTGAAACATTATGAAAATCGAAGATGAGAATCTAGGCTATTCTCATAATGTTTAATCGAACTTCGGACAAACCTGGGAAAATAGGTTTGTCCTTCATTGTACACGGCAAGATGTAATGCCTCGTACTGTGTGTGTGTGTGTGTGTGTGTGTGTGTGTGTGTGTGTGTGTGTGTGTGTGTGTGTGTGTGTGTGTGTGTGTGTGTGTGTGTGTGTGTGTGTGTGTGTGTGTGTGTGTGTGTGTGCGTGTGTGTGTGTGCATGTACATACATTTATATACGTACCCAACTGCAGGTCCTGTTTAATTTTTTTTAAATTATAATATGAGTCCTTGCCTAGCTTGGTGTCTTATTCTAAGAGGACGTAAGGCTTATTTTGGGTTACCATCCTTTCAGTTCTCGAGATCCTCTTCAGTAGATCCCCATATCATCGTCCTTTTTCATAAACACTGTTCGACTGCTCTAGTTCCTCTACGTTTCTCTTTAGGGATATATTTACATACTCCTCGCTCGAGGGTTACATGATGAAGTCGTGTATGCCAGGTCTTCACTGCCACTTCTGTCCTACGCTGTGGTCACGGTGGCTTGCAAACGCGCTGTGTATATTACCACGCGTACCAGCGAAATATAGCTTCCATATGGTCGCCTCTGTGTATAGTATGTGTGTATGCATGGGTTGCATATGCATATTGTGTGTGTGTGTGTGTGTGTGTGTGTGTGTGTGTGTGTGTGTGTGTGTGTGTGTGTGTGTGTGTGTGTGTGTGTGTGTGTGTGTGTGTGTGTGATTCGCCATTGTCTTGGATCACGTGTTGGACACGTGATCGACAGCTATTTCCCTCCCGGACGAGAGCTCAGAGCTCATATATGGCCGATCTATGGGTAATGCTGCGACCTCACATGCACACACACACACACACCCAGCTCCCCGCCCACGAGAGTTGGTGTAACGACTCGCAGCGTAGCGATACTGAGATAATTTCAGCCCTGGGCGGAATTCGAACCCGGACCACCGTAGTGGCAGCCGGGAACTCTACCACTGCGCCACGAGTTGTGTGTGTGTGTGTTTATATGTATTCCTGTATATTTTCAAATGTGTACATGTACAAGTATAGGAGTGTGTGCTCGTGCTATGTATGTGTATATGTGTGCGCATTTACATAGTGAACATTACTTTTATTTTTCTGATCAGTGCATGGTCACAGACAGATAATGATACTATCAAATTATACTTATACTGTTTGAAAGAGTCTCCTTTGTATAACATAAAAAAGGAAAAGGTAAGACACCAAAGGTCGCTTAGGGCCCTGTCATACCAAGCTCACGACCTGTTTCCGACCACCGGCGACCAGGCTGATTTGTGCTGTTCCTCTGTTTATAAAAAAAGGATTCAAGACAATGCTGCAATTGGAATGAATCTCCTCCCCGTCATGAAGATAAATATGAAATGGACACCTGACGCTAACCATGAGTGAGAGAAACAAAAGTGCCACCGTCGAAGGAGGTGGTCGGAAACAGGTCATAAGCTTAGAGTGACTGGGGGTCTATGTGCAGCCTACTCGTAGTTGCAGCTGTAGTTTTAGGAATCATTCTCAGAACCTCATTATCACAATCTAAAAAAATAAACGTATACACCAATTACTACGTTAGCACAATACATTTATATTTTATTTTCATAGTCATAGCCCTAAGAGCTCTGAAATTGCCTCTAAGAAGAACAGAATAGTTTGACATTGTCCGAAACAGAATCTAGAAAAGCACAATACGTTGGACTGATGAAGCACAGACTAACACTTTCAATGGTATTAACATCTTGTACCGTCATTTCCACTGCATCCAGGTGATTTATTTCGGCTAAGGGAAACTTCTTTCGATGTAAGAAACTTCAATACTATTCTGACTCATGGGAAAGGGTTCTCTAACTTCCTCAGTGACTTTTTCTTCAGCTTTATAAAAAGAATCTAATTTGCGAGCTGCGTATTCCTCCTCTCCGTCTTCTACTTTTCTTCCTCGCCTGTCGTCTTTCCTCCTCTTCCTTCTACTTACTCGGTTTCTACGCCTTTTTTTCCCCTCTTTCTTCTCTTCCTCCTCTCTAGTTTCTTCATCATCCTCTTCATGTGTTTCCCACCTCTTCCTCCGTTTCCTACTCCTATGTCCTCTCTATCTCTTCTCTCTTCTTCTCCTGCTCTTCCTCATTCGTCTCCATTTCCTTCTCTTCCTTCGTTTTTTTTTTCTCTTCGTCTTCTCCTCTGTCTCATATTCTTCCTTTTTCTGTTCCTTTTCCTTCTCCTCCCCTTCCTCCTCCTACTCCTCCTCCTCCTCCTCCTCCTCCTCCTCCTCTTTCTTCTATTTTTTTCTTCTCCTCTTTCCCCTCCTCTTTCTCTTCATGCTACTTCTCCTCTAACTTCTCCTTCTCATCTCCCTTGGTCTTCTCAATCTCCTTCACCGTTTCATCTTTATTCTCTCCCTCCTCCTCCTCCTCCTCCTCCTCCTCCACCTTCTCCTCCTTCTCCTCCTCCTCTTCCTCCTCCACCTTCTCCTCCTTCTCTTCCTCCTTCTCCTCCTCCTTCTCCTACTCCTCTTTGATTTTTTCTTTTTCTTCTTCCACTTGTCCTTTTTATTCTCCTCCTCCTGTCATTTCTCCCCTTCTCCTTCTTCGTCTCTTTCCACCTCTCTCATTATATTTTTGTCTGCCTCCTCTTCATGCTTACTCACACTTCTCTTTCCCCTCCTCCTCTTCCTCCTCCTCCTCCTCCTCCTCCGTCGCTTTCTTCCCCTTCACCACGAATATCAGACAGGTGCCACCTCACTCTTCCTTTCAACTTAGTTTGCCCCTTTGTCTTCGCCCCCCCCCCAAAAAAAACGACCCCATGTTTCGAAAACTCGTGATATCACAGTGGGTACATTTCCAGTAGCTATTATGGATTCTTTTAAAGAAAATAGTTTTTAGTGTCCTATTTTTCGAATGCCATAGAACGTTTCTGTTATGTAATAAAGTGTGAAATGACGAACTATACCAGAGATACTCTGGTGTAACCAAATTCTGTTATAAATAAAATCTCTCCATTTCCCAAGCGAAAGAGTCCGCAATAGCTGCAGAATAAAACAAAAAATATATATACATAAAACGTCCATTTTGACACAAGTCGTGCCGTGACGCGTGCACGCCCACGAAAAGTGTCGTTATGCTCACGATAAAGTGACATTATGCTCACGATAAAGTTACATTATGCTCATAACATTGTCATCATCCTGACCTCTTTTTGCACCGATGACGCAATATGCTAATTCTGTTCTGCCCACTTGCCCCAGTGGCGTAATGGGAAGCGTGCTGGTCTCGCATTCCCTTAGTTGTGGGTTCGAATCCCGCATTCCTCTTCGATGTCCCGGCAGTCACTGTAACCTGCCCCAACAGTCTAAGAGCATAGGGTAAAGGTGACGGCTTCGGCCGCAGTTACGCAGTTTTTCCTTGTCTGTGTGAAGCCGCCGCGGTTTCCACGCGGTTTCCGCGCGGTTCAAACCGCTAGAATAACCAGGGCTTTAGTATCGTACAGCGTGCACGGTGCACTCTTCCTAACGCCACCTCACTTGTCGTGTGATTTCGTTCACCTAAGGCAGTGGTTCTTAACCTTTTTTCAGTGCCCTTAGTACCCCTTGATTATCTCAGAAAAAATTCTCATACCTCCATCCAATACAAATACAATGCAAACACATGAAAAGGATTAGTGATACAAACCTTGCTTTGCTTCCTCATGATAAATAATATACGGAGCTGCCTAGTGTAGGCCTTTACGGAACTGCCTAGTGTAGGCCTTATGGTCTCTTGCAGTCTCCTTCATTCTTATGTTCTTATACATTACCCTTGCACTGGCTATCATGTCTCGTACCCCCACCCCCCTCAGGGTTCAAGGTTTCATAACCCTTGGGGGTACAGGTACCCTAGATTAAGAACCACTGACCTAAGGGAATAGAAGCCCCTGAAATGAGAGAGAACAGAGATCTGTTGCATGTTATGGAGGTGTTCTTTAACCCCAGAGCAAAGCAATTTCATTCACTTCGCGGAAAGCCGTCCGTATGAACGAGATCACGCCCTTGACCCGCTAATTAACTGCTTAGATTTTGTTCTGAGCTAGAATAGAGGCATACACAAGGGAGCTACGTGTCCAATACCACCTATCTTCCCTGTCCATAAAGTTATCTAGCCTTCTCTTAATGCAACCAATAGTTTCAGCGCTCAGTACATGGTTTCTAAGGCAGACTACACACGGAGCGTCTTTGTGACGCGCGTCATTTATGACGACCGTCGAAAAAGACGCTAGTATTTAGATAACTATACTCGCAAACGTTGTCCTACACACGTGTGTGGTGTGTGAGTGGTCTCAGACCTACCCAGAGATCGGCTAATAAGGAGCTCTGAGCTCACTGCCGTAGGGTGGTGTCTGGTTGTCTCGACAGAGACTGCAGCAGATCCGAGATCCGAGGTGAATACACGCAACGTTAAAATGACGGTCGTCATTAAGGCGCCTGAGCGTTGCGCGTCATTCTGCTAATTTGACGCGCAACGCTCAGGCGCCATAATGACGTGTGTAGGACAACGTTTGCGAGTATAGTTATCTAAAAACGAGCGTCTTTTTCGACGGTCGTCTTAAATGACCCACGTCACAAAGTCGCTCCGTGTGTAGTCTGCCTTAGTCTATTCCATTCGTTGACTGCTCTACTGGTAAACCTGTTCTTGCCCATTTCCTCTTAAATTTAAATTTGTTCAATTTAACTCCTTTACTGCAAGTCCTGCGACACGCGTAATGGTTTTTATTCCATCTGATATAAGAATTTCATTCATTTAAGGATCTTGAGAATCAAGGTCCGGCCTTTGTCTGAATAAAAAGATTTGGTGTCACGTGTGACGACAATTCATTTGGGGAACGAAGACAATCACTAGGAAGTATTTGGGGGGACGGGGAATGTAATTAATCGGTGTGTCAATTTCTTGCCGAAATTGTGAATCGGACGGAAGGGATTAAATCCGTTAAGCTTCGTTTTCTCTTCACGAAGCCGAGGAAGCTTTCGACCCTTTCACTCCGTTAGTTGTCAGCCAAACTGAATAAGATTACTCGACGGTAAACAAAATAAACACTCAAATCAAATTAGTCAAAGGGATAAGATTTCTTTGTGTGTGGGCTCGCGTGTCCTGCGCGTTACCTCAATCCACGTGATCTGTTGGGGGAACGGGGGCGGCGTATCACGGGAGACACGCAACGTGTTAATTGGAAAGAGGCAGCCTGGGCCGCAAAAACAGATGGAGGTCCTCTCACGCCAGCTGGGGAAAGGGACACCCGCTTTCGAGGCTATGCATGCGCTGGTGCTTGGCGAGGTTTGACAGCGATGGAGTAGGGGAGAGGAGGAGGAGGAGGAGGAGGAGGAGGAGGAGGAGGAAGTAGAGGAAGAGCAGAAGGAGAAGGAGGAGGAGGAGTGGAAGGAGTAGGAGAAGGAGGAGGAGGAAGGAGGAAGAGCGGAAGGAGAAGGAGGAGGAGGAGGAGGAGGAGGAGGAAGAGGCATAAGAGGAGGCTGTGAAGGAGAAGGCTATGGAGGTGGAGGCTGGAGAAGAGGAGGAAACTATGGAGGGACGGTAAGGACAGGAGACGAAGGGGATGTATAAAAGGAAGATAAAGATAAGGCAAGAGGATGGAGGGGAAGGAAAAGAAAGAAGAGGAAGATGGGGACGAGAAAGAAGAGGAGGAGGAGGAGGAGGAAGAGTAGAAAGAGAAAGGAAATGGAAAAGAAGGGAGATGGGGAAGAAGGAAGATAGGGGAAGAAAAGGAGGAGGAAAGGTAGGAAGAGGAGGAGAAGAAGATGGAAGAGTAGAAAGAGTGGAAAAAAGAGAAGGAAGATTAGGAGAAGAAATAAGAGAATAAAGAGAAGAAAAGAAAAAGAGAAAAAGAAGGAAAAGGTGAAGAGGGAGGAAAAGGAAAAGGAGGAGGAAGAGGAGGAATAGGAGGAGAAGGAGAAGGAGGAGAAGGAGAAGAAGGAAGAAAAGGAGGGGAGGAGGAGGAAGGAGAGGAGTTGGAGAAGGGGGAGGAGGAGGAGGAGAAAAAGGGAGAGTGGGAGTAGTAGGAGGAGGAGAAGGAGACAGAGGAAGAAGAGGAGTAGGAGGAGGAGAAGGAGATAGAGGAAGAAGAGGAGTAGTAGGAGGAGAGGGAGGAGGAGGAGGAGGAGGAGGAGGAGGAGGAGGAGGAGGAGGAGGAGGAGGAGGAGGAGGAGGAGGAGGAGGAGGAAGATGAGGAGATAACGTTTACAAAGAGTAGAAGTACTAAATCCCTAAGCGTAGGATTTTTCCTCAACTCAGCTGAACCTCTTGTCGCTCTCGAGGTTGAGTACTACTTCCATTAAACGTCAGCGTAACATTAGAATACAAATCTCTCACTTAAGAAACATGAGATCGTCTTATCATTTATTCTTCTTTTTCTTTATCAAATGAAATATATCTTTCCCAAGGGAGCAAATCAACATCTTTAGTTTATTCCGTATAGTATCTATGTTACCCAATTGCGCTTTAAAGATCGATTAAGCTTCGCGAGGACCAATAATCAGGATTGATTCCTAATGGTTACCGGTGATTGCCACTTGTACTGGCTGTCTAAGTCTATGAGACAGAGGGAGCAGCTTTGGCCAAATCTAAGACTCACGAGATGTCATGTCCTAAGATATCTATACTAGAACGATATTAATATTGTCTAGGATGGGTTCGGTCATTGTAGTTCTATTATGGTTCTCTCCCTGTAAGAATGTTTCTAGTACAATGGAAAGAGAAAGTAATAGAACTGGGCGCGTTCCTCGGTGCGTTCATAGATGCGTTCCTAGGTGCGTTCCTCTGTGTGTTCCGTTTTAGTTTGGCCGCGGTTAGCGCTCCCAAAATATTAAAGCAATATAGGTGCTGGTATAGTATGTGGCCTACCTTTGGAAAACCGCGGCAAAACTAAACCGAAACGCACCGAGGAACGCATCTAGGAACGCGCCCAGCTCTGGAAAGTAACCATTAAGTAAACAAACCGTATCACTCCGGTGAAGTTTCCCCAAATTAAAAGAAAGAATTTGTCGTAGAAAGAAAGAAAAAAAAAATAGAGAAAGCTTACATAGCAAACGGGTTATTCGAGAACGATTTTCTTATTCTTTTTTTGTGATGGCTTCTCCACTCCCCTCTATCCGACTTGGGTAGAACCGTCTGGGGACCTCTTGTGTATTATTAATGTCATCCCCGAAATGCACAATGCAACATGGTCTCCGTCCCCTCGGGAATGTGAAAAAGGTCAGGTTAGGATGCTGTGCCCCTCCCAGGGGCGTGGTACTCCCCCCATACACACACGCACACGCACACACACACACACACACACACACACACACACACACACACACACACACACACACACACACACACACACACACACACACGCACGCACGCACGCATACACATGCGCGCACACAGACCTGCACGCACATTCACTCATGTACACACATAAAAACACTCTCGCACACACATTTGCACACACACGCACACTCACACACAATAATCACCTACTCACATTCTCACACATACACACACACACACACACACACACACACACACACACACACACACACACACACACACACACACACACACACACACACACACACACACATTCACACAAACACAAACACAAACAAACACACAAGCACAAACACAAGAATAAAGACAAACGCCTCTTGGGTCCTGGCACTAGTTACCTCTTCTTCTGCCCGCAGATGGATGCAGCTTCCCTCCCCCCTCCACCCCCCTCTCCCCCTCCTCTCTCCCCCCTCCCCTCCCCCTCCCCCTCTTCGCCTACGCGGGACATTTTCAAGACAAATCAAGAAATCATATTTCCCGTCAGACAAAACGGCAAAGGTGTGACTTACCTGTAGCTGAGGCGTGACACCTACCGTCTCCCCCCCCCCTCTCCCCTGACACCTGGCACTGACGTTCGGCTCTCGTGACACCTGGGCCCGACACCTGGGCCCGACACCTGGCTGGCTCCGACTCCTCGGGAGTTGGCTGGTCCGCGCTGCCCTGCCAGCTCGGGCGGGCTCAGATCGAGTCTTGCGTGGGTTTCAAGGCGAGAGTGGTTGCAGCTGATCTGCATTGGTGTTATAGAAAATGGAATATGTACATATACGTACGTGGATATATGTATGCGCACACACATACATACACACACACACACACACACACACACACACACACACACACACACACACACACACACACACACACACACACACACACACACACATATATATATATATATATATATATATATACATATATACTGCATATATACATAAGTGTGTGCGTGTACATGTATACATATATACATCATATTCTCGTATGTATACATGTATATGTATTTGTATATATGCGTATATGTATGTGCATGTATATGTATGTATTAATGTATATAAACAATGAAAAATGAAGGGAGACGGGAATGTAGATATTTAATGAAAATTCGTTGGGTAGAAGTGAGGGGGAGAAGATGAGGAAGAGATGAGGGGAAAAAAGAGGAAGAAGAAAGTGAGGAGAAATGAAAGAGAGAAGACGCAAAGGGAGGAGGGAAGAAGGGAGGAGGAAAATAAAAACGGACAGGAGAAAGTGGAAAGAGGAATGGAAAGAGAGAGAGAGAGAGAGAGGTTGGGGAACTGGAGAAGGAGAAGGATGGGGAAGAGAAAATGAGATGACAAAAGGCGATTGGTGATGCGGCAAGGAAAGGCAACGGGGATCTGGTGGATAAGGCGGAAGGGGATGAAAAGGAGGAGGTAAAGGAGGAAAGGAAGGAGGATGGAAGTCGGATATGTAAGAGGAAACACGAAGGAAGGTATTGGGAAAAGAGGATAAAGAGCGGAGAGTAGGGGAAGGAAGAGGAGAAGGAATTACAGAAAAGGGTGAAGGTAGTGTTGAAAGGAAGCGTGAGTCTACACCAGGAGACGCTGAGTAGCTGCAGCCGAAGCCAGTATCTTTGCCCCATGTGCTTGGGTTGTTGGGGGAGGTAATAGTCACTGCTGGGAATTGGAATGAAGTGCAGGGCTCGAACCCGGAACTAGGCAATTGCGAGATCAGCACGCTTCAGATTACGCCACTAGGGGATACAGAAAAGGAGAGGAACGGGGGAAGTAGAGGAAAAGAAGAGGAACGAAAAGAGAA
>NC_134810.1:36422789-36430289 GCF_046742065.1 Oratosquilla oratoria
GAAGTGCGTCCTCCAAAAGAATGGGATATATCAGAATAGTCATCATTTCTTTCCTGCTGTGACGTTCCTGAAGATAAATTGGATTGCTAAGTGTTAGATAAAATATAATTTTTAGAGCTTGTAATCATACCTGGTTTTCATTCTCGTTAATTTGGTTCATTATAGAGGAGGTTCTGAGGCTGGGTGGGATGATTTTTGTCCTGTAACGAAAACATTCCATAAGTTCTCAAAGAAAAAGATAAAAAGTAGATAACTAAAAAAGGTATAAATGAATAAATAGTTAAATAATAGATAAAAAGTCATAGGATAGATGTAGTTTCCACATATAAATAAATAAAAGAAAAAATATATGATGGAATAGTTTCCATAACAAAATAACAAAATAAGTAAATAAATAGATAAATGGATAAATAAGAATGAATAAGAAAGCATGGCTTCAATAAAAATTAAATCCCAATAGACACCAGGTGATTTATTAACCTGAAGAGGGATTAATTTACATACCTTTATTTTTTAGATAATATACAACTTTCCTCATATCCTTAGGGTTCTTCCAATCTGAATAAGATTGCAATAATCAAGCATTAAGCACATTAATATTTCATACAAGTGACTGAAATATCCTAGTCAAAGCAAGTGTGACTAGAATATTGTATTGGTGTGATACATTTGATCATAGAAAGCGTTTATTTGGCGTGAATAAAAGCCACTGACAACAGCCAAATAAAATACAATATGAAGTACAAAAAAATACGATTCATTGGGGTCAAATATGGCCTCGTCAGTAGTGAAAGTCTGCGCCCTTTCTTTGCATTTTGAGTCAGACAAATGTTTATCTGGTTGTCTACAGGTGGTTTTATTCAGGCAAGTGGAGCTAATTTGCAGTGAAAAGGTTAATGCACTGATGCCATTTTGTGGGAATTTTCCACAAATTTATGTGGAGAAATTTGCTCACGTGGGACGTTTTGTGAGCAAATCATATCTTGCAATGAACTAATTTGTGTATATAATAATTCCTTCTTTTTGTGGGGAAAAAATGTGGAAATCCAGATTTCCTTGTGGGGAAAAATCTCACTCATTTGTGGGAACTCGCATAGATCACGGTGGCAACATTGGGTTAATGAGTCAAATCGACCCACAGAGTCACACGTGTCAACGTCTTAGAAGATTTAGAGCCGCGAGCGAAGTGCCTTTCCAGTGACCATAAATCCTTCACCTGAATATTTTATTCGTTTCAGTCTACACCTGACGCAGGTCTCCCCTTCTCGCCTAAGTTAACCTCAGCCTTCCCTACGAGAAATATAATTGAGTAGTTTATAGAGATTTGCCTCATTCTTACCTACGAGAAATATAATTAGATAGCTTACCGAGACTTGTCTCAGTGTTCCCTACGAGAAATATAATTGAGTAGTTTCCCCCCGAGTTATGTCTCAGTGCTCACTACGAGAAATATAATTAAGCGTTTTAACAGCAGTTTGTGTTCGATGTCGGAGCAAGCACAGGGCGTTTAACGCCTTTACTGCCGTGACGCACTTTAGATTATTTGTTGAGGCAAACGGTCCAAGATTTCGTTCAATAAATATCCGACCTTTAGCTTTGACGGGATCTTGCAGGATGAAGGTCAGGTTCTCCATTGATGAAAATCGAATTATTCCGAGTGCTACGCCTTCCTTCACTTGGGTGACGTAAAACTTGTTTTTATTTTCCCTCCGGATGATGTCAGTTGATGCAATTTAGACGAAGAGTGGACTCGGGAGAAAGAGAGGGACTCTGATCGAGATCCCATATTGTCTCCCCGATTTCCTCTCTCTCACCCGATAGATAGAGAGAGATAGAGAGAGGTTGTGTGGTATGACTGTGGTTCCACAATAACCCCCCAAACCTCCCCACATCACCCCAACATTCCCCACACACCCCACATTCCCCAACTTAAGCAACACCCAGCCCACCTCCGTCCCCTCCTGATTGGCCCCTAGGTGCCACTGTCGAACGCTCGGGAGCGGAGCCGGGAGGGGAGAGTAATGGTCGGAATAAAAGTGAAATATTACTTTTCCGACATTTGTAAACAAGTCGGCCGCCGAATAAAATCAATCGTTTCCCCCTAAATAGACGGAAGACCGCCGGGCTTGTAGTTCTTTGGGTGCTGAGCATCATAGCTGATGAATAAACCGCCTTGTTTTAGATAGAATAAGAAATGTATGTCGCTTTCGGCAGTGATTGAGTAGTTGGGTTTAAGACTGCGTCTCATCGCCGCCACAGGATTCGCTCGATCTCACCACGGTTGGCGTGATGACTAAGTTGGTATCGGTGATGACTACGGTGGTGATGTTGATCGAGGAGGTAGCTTTAGTGCTGGTAACACTGCCCCTGGTGATTCATTTCTGTGGATTTAGTATTTGTTGGTATGTGTGTCGGATTTGAGCGAACCCCTTCCATACCGGGTGGTACTTTTTTTTTTTTTTTTTATCCCGTCTGCCGCCAAACCACCTTATTCAGTCTCATGGGATCTCGCTTGTAGCGAAGGAGTCGATGGCAGTAAATAGCGCTTTCGTTGTTATTGTGGTGATGGTGCTTCTGATTGTCGTTGTGGTCATTGTGGTCGTCATAGTCGTTGTCTTTTGTCATTGTATTTGTCTTTGTCTTTGTCTTTCCCTTTGTCGTCTTTGTCTTTGTGGTCATGGTCGTGATCGTGGTTGTGGCTGTGGTTATGACTGTGGTTGCTGCGGTTGTTGTGTCTGCGATTTCAGTTGGGTTTGTGTTTGTGGTTGTGATTGATGTGGTGACATTTGTGGTTTATATGGTTCTTGTGGTTGAAGATGAAACAACATTGGGAGACGTTTTGGTGGCATTGGTAACGATAGTGATTAGGTGAAGTAAAGACACCAGAGTCGCGTTACAAATCAAATTCCTTACATTTCGATCCCCATTCAGCTTTCGTCATCGGAGACTTCAATAGCTACAAGACCTTAAACTTTGTAGGTCGTGGCCCTTGATCATCGACATCATGGTGGCCTTAGTAGGGGTCCCTTGTTCCTGGCTAACTCAGGCAAGTTTTGTTTAACGTTTCCCGGGGATCACGGGTCAGTTAATTGGACCCTTGTGTTAATCCCGCTTTAGGATATTGGAAGTTCTTCACTGGGAGTGTGGGCTGGTTTAGAGTGGAAAACATGAGTTGAAGTGTGAGGAGTAAATGAAAAGGGAGGAGGATAACTGGGAGGCTAGCAATGAGAAAAGGATGGAGAAAGAGAAAAGAAGGGAAGAAGAAAGTAAGGGTGATGGAGGAAAGGGAAAGGAAGAGAGGAAGATGTAGAATGAAGGGAGAAAGGGAAGGTTGTATGAGTGAGAAGGAAAGAGAGGGACGGGGAATTGGAATTAGAGAGAGAGAGAGAGGGACAGGAAGAGAGACAGAGAAAGAGAGGAAATGGCAGAAGGAAACGTCGTTCAAACCAGGACGTTTCAGGAAACTTATGAGGAAACGTTGTAAAACTTTTACTCTAAGAAGGTCACAGATGAGATGATAAGACACCGAGCACCTTGCATCAGGACAGGATACCGAAACATATTCGCAAACCGAAACAGCAAGCATCTCATACCCAAAGAGCAATACAACAGCCAGTCCACATTCCCAAGGCATGACGGCGGACGTCCTACTTTCGTATTAACAGTTTACAAAGGATTACAAAGGCGGAGCATGCCGACAGGAGACCTTTTGATCCATATCTAGGTCGGATGCAAAAAAAAAAAAAAAAAAAAAAAAAAAAATCATATTAATAATAAATTAAAACTATAATAATGTAAAAATAACAAATAAAATACATAAATAAATGCATAGGTATAGTTGAATAACAAACAAAAAGGTAAATAGTAAATGATTATAAATTGACATATAAACAAATAATAAATGAAAATCAGACAGACAAATTATAACAAAACAAAAACAAATAATATAACATGAATTATAATCATTACAGCATCTTACTTAGGTATCTATCTAAATGATTCTTAAAGGTTCGAACTGAACTACATTGCACTACCTGTGCAGGAAGTTTATTCCATTCATTAACTACACGGTTGGCAAAGTTGTTTCTACCTACTTCCAAATTGAATCTATTTCCGGACAGTTTGAGACCATTGTTTCTTGTCTGATTCTCATTCAATGTGAAAATTTGGTCACTTTTGATGTTGTCAATTCCCTTTAAAATCTTAAAGACCTGTATCAAGTCACCTCTGAGTCTACGCTTTTTTAGGGAAAACAGATTCATGTGCTTAAGCCCAGTTTATCACATTGGGCTATTTTTCCTCTAACCTCCATTTGAATAACTAGAATATGACTTCGCTTACAGAAATCTAGACTTTTCTAAGAACATTTCAACAGTATGTCTAATGTTCGTAGAGGTTTACATTTTCTTAGTTCAATATTCAGCTTTACTATACATGACGGAATGATGATTTGATATCTGGAGTATTGAAAAATAGAATATTGTAACCGAAGTCGTTTTTACTCAAATGAACTCTCACTTGTCGGCGCTGGTGAAACCCGTGGAAGCCCAGTGTGTTAACCCCTTAACGAAGCAACTGGCATCTCGCATCCACAAAGCTAGACAATGGGTATCTAGCACCCCCGCAGCGAAACAACGGGCAACCCACAAGTCCGCATTTGTATGTGACCATTTGCGCCTGCGCACTAGGGGGTGGTAGTTACAACACCCAGTGACGTCACGGTCTTACTACAGTCATTAATATCGAGACATGGGGTGTAACATCGCACTTCTACCCAGGCCTATGGAGTGTCATATGTTTGTCAGTCTGTCTGAGTGGATGTTCATGTCTTATTCGAGTGTGTCGCCCATGGGTCTCAGAAGACTCAGATGGCTTTGTTCTGTTTTCTTTTATTTTTTTTTCTCTTTCTTCCTCTCTTTCTTTCCCTCTTTCTTTCTTTCTTTCTTTTCTTTCTTTTTTCTTTACTTTCTTTTTCCTTTCTTTTTCTCTTTCTTTTTTACTTTCTTTCGTTCTTTCTTTCTTTCTTTGGAACTCGAGTAGCGACATTGATTACAGGATTACATAGTCTAATGCTAATTAATCTAATCTCCACGTTCTTTAAAGCAACAAGGTAATAACCAAAATGAAATCTGTAAATTACATCACTGAGTGATATGAAACTGTTCAAGCCTTCTGAACCTGGTAGCCATACCGTAAAAAGAAAAAAGAAAAAAAAAAAAAAAAAAAAAAAAAAAAAAAAAAAAAAAATAAATCGACAGGTTCGATCATCATGCTCCAGCAATAGATATTGTGGTCGTCCCCTTCTACGTCTCCTCCATCGACGGTTGTCTCTTATGGAGACAAGAACCATGTGAGGAGTGGGATCAACATTATCATTATTTACATTATAATTTTTATTTTATCTTATTTATTCTATTTTCTTATTATTATATTTTTCGCATCAGGTCTAGTTATGGACCAAAAGGTCTCCTGTCGGTATGCTCAGCCTTTGTAATCCTTTGAAACAGGCCGTAATATACGAAACCCATCAATGAGTAAAAGGTGAACAAGTATGAAGAGTAGATGTTGACGAAGGCTTCTGTCATCTCTTGTGGACCCTGTGACCTCACGTGACCTCGTGTGAGCTCAAAGGTGACCTGAAACTCTCTTAGGTCAAAAGGACGCGTAGGTCGGGCGATAACATAAAAATCAAGGAGACTGTAAGAGACCATAAGGCCTATACTAAGCAGTTCCATGTCCATTAGAACTTATCCTCCCCATCCATAAAATTATCTAACTTTCTCTTAAAACGTCCAATAGTTTCAGCGCTCACTACATAGTTATTAAGTCTATTCCATTCGTTAACCATTCTATTGGTAAACGAATTCTTACTTATTTTCTTCTTAAATCTTAATTTGTCCGAGGTCTGCCTTACCATTGTAGTTCACAAATTGTTCAGTTATTCTACTAATGTACTGGATGACGAGTTCAGCCTCGTTTCTGTTTCATAAATACGAAATTACCAGAACGATTCCTAAGGCCCTGTTCACACTAGCGGTCTGTACCACGCGGAAACCGTGGCGGTACCGCATAGCCAAAGAAAAACTGCGCGGCTGTGTGTGAACGCTTGCACTGACTTACAATGTAATTGAACCGCATTCTCGTTCCTGAATAGATGAGAACATAGGCGACGGCTTCTGTTGAAGCTAAACGTCTCCTGGTTGATAAGATGAAAACTTATTTGCTGGGGACTATTCAGTGTGTAGTAATATATCTATCTATCTATCGATCTATCTATCTTATTATCGACTACCAGCGACTATCAGGAGACTAGGACGGTGCCAATCACAGAGGACTTTGCAATGTGGACAATTCATGTCCTTGGTTCAACTCGCTGGTGGCAGAATTCGAGCCTCTGTCACCTCTACCTCCGTCGCAAGTAGCGACGCTCTAACCCGTTCGACAAGCGAGCATCTAGCTACAGTGAACTGATTTTATTCAACTTCGAATCCTGCCTCCAGCGAGTTGGACCAAGGGCATGGTCATTCCACGCTACAAAGTCCTCTGTAAGGGCCACCGTCCTAGCCTCCTGATAAATCAAATCACTTTAGCCTGAATAAAGGTCAAGGTATATGTTATCTTTCCATCCACCATTTCCACGGTGAATTGCCATTCACAGTTGAATTATCGCTTCGGATGTTCAATAACCTTTTCAGAGCCATAATGCACTGTATAGATACTGGAGAAACAAGCGTCAGATGATTTTATTATGCAGCTAAGGGTTGGACGACCAGGTCTCGATCCATCAATGACCCGTTCCTACCAGGGTCCACGTCTCGACTGAATTAAATTGTCTGAAGCTTGCTGAGTAGTGTTTACAACCGGACCGTAGCAAGGTAGAAAAATAAAAATAAATAAAAGAGAGAGAGAGAGAGAGAGAGAGAGAGAGAGAGAGAGAGAGAGTGAGTGAGTGAGTGAGTGAGTGAGTGAGTGAGTGAGTGAGTGAGTGTGTGTGTGTGTGTGTGTGTGTGTGTGTAAGAGAGAGAGAGAGAGAGAGAGAGAGAAAGAGAGAGAAAGAGAAAGAGAGAGAGAGAAAGAGAGAAATAGTACGCCAAGGCTATAAAGAGGTCTTGGCATGTTCTTCCGCGGACTTTTTGTTCAGGGAATGTTCTTTTTATTGAAAATGAAAAAGAGGAAAGAGAGAGAAAAAAAAAGAGAGGTAGAGAGAGAGAAAAAAAGACATGTTTGGTGTCCTCGTTGGCAGATGTGAGGGAGGAAATATCGCGTCTGTGACGTCATGCCTCAAGTACTTTGTCTGATGACCGTAATTTACTTTCTGTGTCTGGTAATTGAACCCAAAGATGACCGTCATACTTTCACACACTTAAAAAAAAAAAAAAAAAAAAAATCGCATGACATACACACAATCCCCCAAAACAGCATAATTGTCTGAATGATAATGAAAAAAGACACCATAAATTTTGTTCACATTAAACATAAACCATCTTTTCCTGAAAAAAA
>NC_134810.1:36435289-36437789 GCF_046742065.1 Oratosquilla oratoria
GTCGCAAGCTTTTGTCTTACTGCGCATGTCTGCATTGTGTTTTTATGAGGTCATATTATGCACATAAACGAAATCAGGTGCACAGGAATGGCGAAGACAAGAAAAGCTTGCATTAGCTCGGTTTTCTTGTGGTCCTTAGGGAGAAGAGAGAGCATAAAGGGAATGAGAAGTTGAAGATGTGGCAATGACACACACGCGAAGAATTATGAAAAGAAGTGAAAGAAAACTAAATTATGAGCTCGAAAGTGATGAGTGATGAAATAAGCAAAACAAAAGAAAGTGACGAAAATATGTGTGTGCAAAACGGAGCAAGAATACAAAGAAAAGAGGAAATGAATCTTAAAGTGAGCCTCGACAAGTGAAACATCCTTCTAAACTAGTGCATGCAATACAATTAAAATTTTGATAAATTATTAACCCAAATACCTCAACATAATGTTCCGAGACTGTTTTGATCTACTGCATGCAATAAAGTTAGCGCGAAAAAAGGAAAATTTCTCAAATTCTTGAACATGATGTTTAAAGACAACTTTTCTTTATCACGCTTTGTTATGAACTGTAAGCTTGGCCGTTTTCTTCCTCTGTTATAACCTATTGTAACAACATGGAAGCATTTGTTACTAAGTGGTTATAGCGACTGAGTGCACGAGAAGAGTTTTAAGTTAATCAAAGGTTGTGGTGACTGCAGAATGTAGAAACATAGAACAGAAAAACACACTTAGCCCCTTTCTGTGGTGACCTTCCACAATTCTTGATTGAAGTCTATAGATAAGTTGACGTCACATCATTAAGAGATTAATTGAGATTATCTTAACATTTTCTGTTACTGTCGCGTTCCCTCAGCTAGAATAAAAACTTTCAGAACATGTCACAGTGTACAAGAAATTGTCCCGTTTGAGTCTGCGTTTTTGAGAGGATAGAGGTCTATTCTGTCTGTCGCCAGGCGATTTTATTCGGTCAAAGGCAACTCCTCTCCTCGACGAAAAGAAATGAAAATTCTCTAAAACTTAAGGTACGTAGTGCTCGGTACGATTATCGCTCAACGATGATCGTTCATGGCCCAATGATTATCGTCAAACGATTGTCCAGAACACTAATGATTTGTTTTTGAATGGGGCTCTTTTGGTTCGAACTGCAAATTACCAGGCTGATCATTTTGACCACACCTACCAACGCGCTTACCTAAATATGAAGCCAGGTAGGACGCACGTCAACCTCCAATGACTGTGGTAGGCTAATAAGTTTAAAAAGTGTTTGACTAGGAAAATCACCTACCTTTCTACCTCAGAATATAAACTTGCACAGCACAACCGCCTTCAATGACTGCTGGAACAATACTGAAGGACAGTGAGACTGAGTGTGGTAAGAAACACAGTTCGTCTGTTTCTTTCTCCGACAGTGGGTAATTAAAACATTTTACTAAATGTGCTACTACATTTTCGTCTTGGGAAAAAACACATTACCATAAGTTTGTTGGAACCTGTTGTGACACATATCATATGTATCGTAAAAAGAAGAGCTAACAAAAGATTGTAACTATGGAATTCGTTATCAGCGACCTAAAATTAGTTGGAAATCGCTACTCTGGTCTCAGAAGCAGTTTTGTCGTTGAACAATGATATCGCACCGAGCATAACGTTTCTTTATCTCAATCCCTTTTGCTGCGATTTAAGACTTGAGTCGTTTATTCTAAATATAGCCATGCGATTTAATTCAACTGAGGGAAACCATTTCTCTTTGTAGCGAGCGGGTTAAATAAAGTAAATATCTTCTAAGCCCTTTAATCTGGTTACATACTGGGCAGATCGTGATCAGGTTCACGAACGAGTATTTTATTCAGTCCAGGCTGAGATTCCCTTTGAAGAGTTTAGATTAATGTCAGTTAACTTTTTCATCCTGGTGATAAACGACAAACAAGTTACTGAGTTAGCTTTATATATGTACACACTTAGGACTCTTAATCCACCACTCGCCAACCGCCACTTGTGCGGACGTTTGGTCCCAGGACATAAACACACTTCGGGAATTGGTGGTGTTTTGTCCTGGGCCAATACTTGTAGTGGGTTTATGTCCTGAACCCAAACGTCCGCCCAAGTGGCGGTTGGTGAGTGTAGGATAAAGTTGCATTTACTAACACATTATTGGATCCGTTGTTGGCTATGAACACTTCTTTTTGAATCATACCATCACACTAAAGGAAACATTGTACTTCACTTGGACGGAGAAACGTTCCATTAGTGTTTATTTAATGACTATCTTTACTAAATATTTCTTTTCATTCAAATTTATGTCACTTGTTCTCCTCAATCGAAAAAGTCGACTGACGATTATCGTCTGTAAGTTAACCCATTTGAGACTCGTGAGAAGTGTGTGTATGTGTATGTGCGTGCGTGAGTGTGTGTGTGTGTGTGTGTGTGTGTGTGTGTGTGTGTGTGTGTGTGTGTGTGTGTGTGTGTGTGTGTGCGAGTGTGTGCGTGCGTGTGTGTGTGTGTGTGTGTGT
>NC_134810.1:36442789-36445289 GCF_046742065.1 Oratosquilla oratoria
ATTTTTTCGTTTTTTAACTTATAAGTAAATTTAATAATTTACTTGCACATTCATTCATATTTTTTACTTTTTATTTGAATGTTTATCTCTATCAATTTGTTCATTAATATAATTATTCATATATTTATTCATATATTTATTTATTCATTCATTTTATTCATTCATTTATATATTTATTCACTCGTTATTCATTCGTTTGTTTGTTTGTTTGTTTTATGCCCAGGTAACGCACACTTCTCGTTCGTGGCAATATTCATATCCAGTGTTTCCTTTTCTTAATAATACTATATGAATATTGTACGATATTATGCGTGCGTGAGACATCCAGCGTATGATACCTTTCCTTCTGCATAGTGTTTTTTTGTAAGTTCCACTCAACTTGATTGTCTTTACGGACCAGAGCCACGCAGCATATTATTTCGATTGAATGATTGAAGACTATCATCACTCCTTTCTAATGACCTACTTAAATCTTTCCATTAACACACGTATGATTCCTCTTCTTTGTGCTATATTGTCCTTATGGATAGCAGATTTGATATTATTCAGCCTGATTGAAGCCAAAGAGAAGGGAAAAGAGCCATCAGGTACGAAAAGGGCGAAGAGAGGTCAGTGAAGTCCTCTTTACTGACTTGGGAAGACTACGGAAGTCAATGGAAAAGTAACATTCGGTTCGATGGATGAGGTTGATAGGTACATCTTTTGGCAGCTAGGACGTAAGAAACTGACCCAAAACAGCGAGCTGTGTCGAGCCTGTTGTTGGTATTTTCTTGGCAACTCGAACATAGGTCTGTTTTTTTTTTTTTTTTTTTTTTTTTTTTTTAGTCGGGAGTAAACGCATGTATCAGCCTACGTTTGTTACAACGCATTCACACACTATCCAGCGTTGTTTTGTTGTACGATTTGGTGCTTTGATGAGCTGTTGTAGATTGTCTTTTGTTTTCGTGTGCTTTGCTGTATTGCTGATTCTTGTGTTTATGGAAGGTTGTGGTTGAATTTTTGTCTGAATATTTTGCCACAGTGTCTGTTGGTTTACTGTTGTGAAATGTTGAACTATGGTGTGTAATGTGATACGTTGCTTTGTTTATTTTCATAACAAAGAAGGGCCAAAGGTTAAACAGGCGCATAAAATCAATGGCCCTTATGAGTAGATAGCCAAAAACACACACACACCTATCATCCCCACCCATAAGTTATCTAATCTTCTCTTAAAGCAGTCAATTGTTTCAGCTCTTACTACATAGTTACCGAGTCTATTCCATTCGTTAACCACGTTGTTGGTAAAATAGTTCTTACCTATTTCCTTTTTAAATCTAAAATTGTCCAATTTGAATCCATCACTACGAGTTCTGTCCCGCAGATGATGGTAAATGTTAATGAAGTTAATATCAAAATCATCATTATAAGTAATAAAATAATAGTGTTATAATAGTAGATATGTAATCAATGTCATGCTTATTGTACAGCGTGCAACTGTTAATAACGCCTTTATTACCAAAGAAACCATGAATATGAGCTTACTCAGGTGGATCATAGACCTCTTGCAGATCCATATCCGCCGAAATTAAGCTTCTCCATCTTTTATCTTGCACAGTTCTCTGGATCGTCACTATTACTCTTCCCCACCTCCTCCTCCTCCTCCTCCTCCTCCTCCTCCTCCTCCTCCTCCTCCTCCTCCTCCTCCTCCTCCTCCTCCCCTCTTCTTCCTCCTCCTCCTCCTCCTCCTCCTCTTCTTCCTCCTTCTTCTTCTTCTTCTTCTTCTTCTTCTTCACGCCACCAATCCACCTCTCATTCGAGGTCTTCCTGTTGGTCTTCTCCCTTCCATACATGCGCTTTTCACTTTCTTGGTGTTCTCTTCTCCACGAATATGAATAAAGAGGAGATTACTACCCACCAGGGAAGAGGTTTGGCGTTATGGTGGGAGCCAAAGTCAAGCAACTTGAATGGCATAAAAAGTGTTAAAAGTGCTTCTGGCCAAGTTGAACACTACATGCACGGTATCATATCATTTACCCCCTTCCCCTTTCTTCTCTCTTTTTTTCTCTTCTTTTCCCTATCTCTCTTTCCCTATTCCATGTCCTTCTTTTCCCTCTTCCCTCTCCCGTTTCCACTTCCCTTTTAACTTTTCATTTGTCTTTTTTTCCTTTTTCCCTTCCCCATTTCCCCTTTCCCCTTTCCCCCATTGTACCCTTTTCCTTAATTCCTTCTTCCCCTCTCTCTTCTATTCCCCAGTACCCTCCCCCCTCCTCCCTCCCCCTCCTCCCTCCCCCCTCCCCCCTCCCCCACCTTTGCACCCGTTCCCCTAAGCTCTTTATCTCACGCCTTGCTTCGGGGTAGTGATTCGCAGTCCGTTTTCTAATTTGGTATATAATTTCCTCCATCAAGGCTACCCTCACTTGAAATAACTCACACACCACGTATAACCCTCTTCTCGTTGACTCTCTTCCCTCTTCTTTCCCTCCTCTCTCTTTATGTATGTATCTCTCTCTCTCTCTTCACT
>NC_134810.1:36450289-36455289 GCF_046742065.1 Oratosquilla oratoria
TCTTCATCCTCATTCTCATCCTCATCCTCACCCTTCTCCTCCTCCTCCTTATGCTTATCCTCATGCTCATCCTTATCCTTATCATCATCCTCATTCTCATCCTCATCCTCATCCTCACCCTCATGCTCATGTTCTTTCTCCTTCTCCATCTGCTCTCCATGTTCGTTGATGGCCCTACACCCCATCTAACCCCAACCCCCTCAGTCCCCCTTTACCTGCATCCATCTCTGCCACAGTTTTTGTCGTCAGCCATTGGCGGATATTGTCGCTGTGTCGATGTAATGTCAGGTACTGTGGGGGGACGACGTCAGGAGAGTGGCCGGTAGGGACGGCAGTTGGGAGCCGTTGCGACAAAGTCAACGGTTTTAACGGTTGCAGTGGCGGCAGAGGCAACTAGTTACTTAGGCCTGAGATTGTCAGTGGTTGGTAATTAGTTACTAGTAACTAGGATCTGGTGCCTGGTAGTGACTTTAGGCAGACGACGACTTGTGACGGCTGGCGGCTGGCGGCTGGCGGCTGGCAGCGGCTGCATTATCGAGTGGGATCTGTCACTGAGACTGGGGTGGCTATGACTGTAACTCTATCAGTGATGGAGGCGCTTGCGTGTGGTAGTAGTGTTGAAGACGGTGACTTTGTGTGTGTGTGTGCGTGCGTGTGTGTGTGTGTGTGTGTGTGTGTGTGTGTGTGTGTGTGTGTGTGTGTGTGTGGTTGTGTGTGTGTGTGGTTGTGTGTGTGTGTGTGTGTGTGTGTGTGTGTGTGTGTGTGTGTGTGTGTGTGTGTGTGTGTGTGTGTGTGTGTGTGTGTGTGTGTGTGTGTGTGTGTGTGTGTGTATGTGTGTGTGTGCATGTATGTGTGTGCCCAATTCAAGGGACCCGCCTACTTCCTCACCTTCCTGTCATGCTTATCACCTTATTAATTGCGGTGCCTCGTTAAGTAGGCCGGCCCACCCGGGGGCGTAAGCACCACTGGCGGGAGATAGTAGAGAGATCAGGAAGTGCCACCAGAGTATCAGGTGTTCTGCAGAGCAGAGGGCCGTCATGGAGTAGGAGTATCACAAGTAATGGGAGTAAGAGAAAGAGTGCCAGGAAGAGAGTGGGAGGGCCGTGGCACCAAAGGGATGAAGTAGGGGGGGCCACTGCCAAGGAGTTGGGGAGTGGCACAGAGTAGAGGGAGTGAGGCGTAACGCCAACACGGGAAAGGAGAGTGTGAAGTGGGAGAGATAAGATGAAAGCAAGTGGAAAGAAGAAAAGAAGAAAAGAGGAGAGAGTATCAGATATAAAGGGGGAGGAGAACGTGTAGATCCCATGAGAAAAATAAAAACAGAAGTGAGTGGAGACAGAAACTGTCTGAGGGCACAAGAGGAAAGCGAGAGGCAGAGGAGATGGTGAAGAGGGAAGGAGAGAGGTGGAGCGTACCCTATGAATAATGTTCGGTTTTATGTCTTTGTTTATCTTCACGTAATGAGGACCGTTCCTAGTAAACGAAGGTACATTGGAGATACATAACCCTGCTACCTCTCGTCGAGGAGGGTAAATGAGGATGAAGGTTAAAGAGGAGGTTTTAGAAAGAGGTGAGGGGAGAGAAATAGCATCTTTGATCAAGTGGCTCATTGCATAGATTCAGTAGTGATGTCTTATCATGTAACCAAGAAGAGGACATTGGTGCACAATGGGTCTACATCGAAGGGCGCTCAATTCAGGCAGGGTATCGATCTCAGTATCTATCCACAGCGGCACAGCAAAGCAGTACAAAGGAGTTAACAAATGGAATGGATTTAATAACCATGTAATAAGCACTGAAACAGTTGATTGCTTTAAGAGAAGATTAAGTAACTTTATGGATAGGGATGAAAGATGGTAAGGGACATGGAACTGCCTGGTGTAGACCGTATGGTCTCTTCCAGCCTCCTCCATTTTTATGTTTTTAAGTTCAATGGAGGGATTAAAGAGGAGAGAAGAGGAAATTGTAAAAGGAGGATTCTTTTTAATGAAACGTCATCTTCGCAACCACTCATGAAGGCTGTGCGCGTCATGGCCTTCGATTGCTTTAGTTGACCCCCTTATAGCTTTTATCAGATAGTTTGCCACTCTCATGCATTGTAGTCATCCCTACTCCCGTATCTTACTCCGCCAAGTAAGAAAAGGGTAGTACAGAAGACAAAAGAGCAATTTATATCCTCATAGGACCATGACATCTTTCTCAAATCCTTTTGCCTCAGCAAAGTTCTTAATGGATGTCATCTTAAGCATGGGGTTCATCATGATAGTAAAAACCTTTTTACTTGTGACATCGCTTCAGCTAAGATCGTCTAATATTAGCCAAAGCAAATTCCTGGAATGATGTCGTCAAAGTGGATAAGTTTAATCCGCGAGGAGAGAAAGAAGACAACGCAAGTGGGAGAATAGCACAGAAGAGTCATTTCGAGGACAGACGGAAGAAGAGTACACGGAACGGCCCTGTTACATGATACTCGGAACGGTTAAATCGCTTGGCGTGCAGGGTGGCTCCACTTGATACTCAGAATGGCTCTATCACACAACAGACAGGGTGGTCCTGCCACACAATATTTCTAATGACCCTTTCACGCAGCAGACAGTATGACCTTACCGTGCATTATTAAGAATGGCACTAACACTGAATACATAGAACGGTTCTAACATACAGGGCTCCAAATAGCCCTTTTATACAACAGGTAGGGCGGCCCTGTCACACAATACCCGGAATAATCCTTTCACACAACAGGCAGAGCAGGCTTGCAATATAGTATTCGAAATGGCCCTATCCCACAACAAGGCGGCCGTGTAACACTACACTAGAAATGGCCCACACAACAATTAGGGTGAGCCTTCCATATAACACTTGAAATAGTTCTATCACACATCATACTGGTTGACCCTACATACGATATCTGAATGCCCCTGCTATGCGACCCGATCCCACGATACGTGGATTGGTTTGCCTACATATATTATGTTACATGGAATGGTCCTGTGACTTTTAGTGTTCAAAGTGGCCCTGTCACACGTTATGTTGAACTGCCCAACCATGTGATACGTGAAATGGCCCTGTCATGTCGAATGGAGCGGCCCAGGCTCACAGAATGACGTGAAAGCGGACCGACCAAACGGAACGTGGAAAAGACCAAACACACACTACCCGGAATGTTTTTACCACGGAACTTTTGTATAAGCCGAATACCCCGGTCATGTGATTTGTAGAAATGGCCTGATACACAACACAGGGGACGCCACTACCACACAATACATGAAATGGCCCTGGTAAATAATATGAGGAATGATTCATCTTAATACTTGGAATAATTCTGCCACAATATACGAGGAACCGTCCAGTAAGGCAAAGCTTGGATTAGTCTGATGGCTTAGTATACGTGGAACTCCCCTACCATGAGCCACAGATAGTAGGGTGAACTGTTACATGGTGCCCATTTAACCACAGTTGATCACGATGAAACCATTTAGGTTGGTGGTGACGTGTGTTTATGTGCATAGCCTTGTTTGTCTTTGTGTCACTGTGTACTCTGTCTATTGGTGGTCTTACTAATTCATTTGCAAGTTGATTTGATCAACTTTCTCTAACATCCGTGCCCCGTGTGTGACTCCCCGAGGGCTTGGATTACGAGCTGGACTCGTGATAGACAGATGTTACCCTTCCGGATGAGAGTTCCGAATTCATGTATATCTATGGATAAGGCTGTAACCTTCATATTCGCTCACACACTCCACTCCTGGCCCACCAGAGTTGGAGTACCGGCTCGCACTTCAGCGATGCTGATTTTTTCAGTCATGTGCGGTGTGCGAAAGAGTATGTGGTTCACAACGGTCTTGGATCATGTGTTAGATTGGTGATCGACATCTATTACCCTCCTGGATGAGAGTTCAGAACTCGTGTATGGCCCGACCTATGAGTAATGTTGTGACCTTACACACACACACACACACACACACACACACACACACACACACACACACACACACACACACACACACACACACACACACACACACACACACACACACACACACACACACACACACACACACACACACACACACACACACACACACACACACACACACACACACACACACACACACACACACACACACACACATCTCCTTACCCACCAGACATGGAGTACCGGCTCGCAGCGTAGCGATGTTTACATTTTCAGCCATGGGAGGAACTAGTGCACGAATTGTTTAATTGGTGGTCGATCCGTGTGTGTGATTCACCACCATGGTCTTGGATCACGTGCTGGATTCGTGATCGACAGCTATTTCCCTACCGGAAGAGAGCTCGGAGGTCACATATGACCGATCTATGGGTAATGCTGTGACCTTACACACGCACACGCCCCAACTCCCAATCCACTAAAGTTGGAGTAACGACTCGCAGCACAGCGATACTGAAATTATTTCAGCCCTGGGCGGGATTCGAACCCGGACCACCGTAGTAGTAGCCGGGAACTCTACCACTGCGCCACCGAGTCGTGTGTGTGTGCGCACACACGCACTTGGGAACGCGTAAACTCACGACTCTATGACGTTTCCCTTCATACGCGCACGAAGAGACTCGAGCGTTTTTGATCGCGGTTGTGTTCACACGGACCCTCTTGGCTGAGAGGACGGTGCCAGTAGATCAGAGAAGACATCTACCTCCTGACTAGCCAGGCAGCCACCTGAGACTGCTATGGATCCATGGCAACTTGAGCGGGTGTGTACGCATACCACTTGATGAGGCACGATAAGCTTGTCTTCGCCCGTCAAGCTGAAGAAGGGGCGGAGTGAGCCTGTTCGAGAAGAAACCTCTCCTTGCCTGGTGATTGTTGAACGCTTGTTGTAGCTACCGTCAGACTATTTCAGTCATATTCCCAACACACATGTGGTAAGAGGATAACATAAGAATGTAAGAATGAAGGAGACTGTAAGAGACCATAAGGCCTATACTAGGCAGTTCCATGTCCTTTACCACCTATCATC
>NC_134810.1:36467789-36485289 GCF_046742065.1 Oratosquilla oratoria
ATTTCCATCTAAGAGGATAGACAAATAAAGAAATTATATCAAATGAAACGAAATTAAGTACGAACGAAACAAAAAGAAATTGAAATAAGACGGAACCAGAAGACATGTATCCAAACTATTTCCATGTAAGAAAATAAAGAAATTACAGAAAATGAAACGAAATTAATCAAAGAACAAAATAAAACGAAATGAAAATAAGACATAATACAATGAAATACAACCAAACTATACAATATAAAGGAGAGTAAAATAAACTAAAATAAGAGGAAAAAGGAACGTGCATACATGCTGTACAGAAATACAGACATACGTACACAGACACAATGCCAAGCTCAAACTATTCTATCCAACAAGGAGAATGGAAGATGCATTCGGCACTTAAAAAAAAAAAAAATAAAATAAAAAACCGCGCAGACATGCTGTACAGACATGCGTGCACAGCCACGATGCTAAGCTCAAAGCTCTGTGTCCAACAAGAAGAGAGTAAGACGCTCTCGACCAAACGTTGCCGCGTGGTCGACTTGATCGCCTAACCACTGAGAGAGGCAGACACGCGCTTTTAGCACTTGATAGCCTCCTTCGTTTGTTATCACAATGAGATTTAAACAACAACAAAGCGAGAACTGATGCTTATGCGTGGCGCAAACATAAGATTAGACACAAACATACAAATGTACACGCACACACGCACACGCACACATGCACACACAAGCGCATGTGCGGCGGGGTCGAGCGCGCACATACATGCATACCCCTATGCACACACATACGCATACCTACACGCAAACGCGCACGCGCACACACACACACACATACATCACACACACACACACACACACACACACACACACACACACACACACACACACACACACACACACACACACACACACACACACACACACACACACACACACACACACACACACACACACATTCAAACATTTGTTTTCTATATTCACACTTCAGACAGAGGCAAAAAGGAGTAAAAGAACAAAAAATAGAAAGAACCATGAGCTTACCAGTTCGAAATCAAGTGCCGGTGGTGAGGAGGAAGAGGAGGAGGAGGAGGAGGAGGAGGAAGAAGAGGAAGAGGAGGCTGTGGAGGAGGAGGAGATGAAGGAGGTTGAGGAGGTGGAGGAGGAGTAGGAGGTGGAAGAGGAGGAATAGCAAGTGGAGGAGGAGGAATAGGAAGTGGAGGAAGAGAAGTAGGTGGAGGAGGTGCAGTATGTGGAAGATGTGGAAAAGGAGGAGGAGGAGGAGGAGAAGGAGGAGGAGGAGGAGGAGGAGGAAAAGGAAGAAGAGGAGAAAAAAGGGGGGAGGAGGAGGAGGAAGAGGAGAAGCTGTCTTGAAACTCTGTTTTTGAACAAGTTCAAGTTATAGACAAATGAGAAAGTACCAGGAGGAAGAGATTTCCAGAGCCTCCCATTGGAAGGGGGAGAGAAATGGGTTGAAACGTTTCAGAAAAAGTACAAAAATATTGATGCGATTATCGCTCAACGATGATCGTTCATGGCTCAACGATGATCGTCAAACAATTGTCTAGAACACCGATTGTTTGTTTTTGAATGGGGCTGGTTTGCTTCAAGATGCAAAGTACGAGGCTGAAAATTTCAACCGTATCAACGCGCTTACCCATATATGAATCCAGGTAGTAGGATGCGCGTCACCCGTCATTGGCTGTGGTCGGAGGCATATAACCGCACAGAGGAAAATGTACCTTTACTTATATTCCTGTGGTTAAGCCTCTTTCCCCATAATCAAAGGTCCCAGAATTCCTCTCTGGAAGGGTCTTGTTCGTTTGTTTCAACGTGCATGTTCACCACGCCATCTTGATTTACATACATCATTTATGATTTCTAGTTCTTAGTCATGGCTCTTCTCAAATAGAAATCCTTTGAGTATTTTCTTAAATTGTTTTTCTTTTATCATTGAATCTAACTTAGGAACGTGATCTTTGAGCAGTTTTCAATTGTTCTGTCTCTTATCATTTTATAGTATTTTGGTTCAAATATTCAATATTTGTCTGGTGAATGTCTTGATACACTGCATGCTGATGGTTGAAAAGATGTTGGTGTATCTTTGAAGTCGTCAGATTTATTGGATCTTGTTATCTTAAGTAAGAAAGTTTATCTTTTAGTATGTATCTTCCTTTTGTTGGCAACATTAAAGAGATATTCAGCCAGAAGGTTTTCTGTCATATAGAATTTTTTCTTCTCCTTGTAAGCCTAGCAGCTTTATATTATTTCATTTTATGTATTTATTCATTTAATTTTTTTTTTTAAATCACCAAACTGAATTAGTTTAGGTATTGATTTCGTGACTGGTCGAGTAATATGACATCAATAAACGCCCTTTCCTTACTAGCTCAGTACCACCTTTTCCAGTAATGATCTTGTGAACAAGGTCAGCATTACGAGTTGGTTGGACATAACTGTCTACTTTTAACTTCAACAGACTGGGAGAAATGCTCCCAAGCTGAATAGGATGTTCCTTAAATTTAATGCCTTCCTCTCAGCTGTAGGAAGTTGGATGCCTTTGGCCAGACTAAAGGCGGTAAATCATTCCTCTTGCTGAACGGTACATTTAATTAAGAGTGATCGTAGTTACTGAAACATGCATATCTTGGTAACCATTCGTTTTATCACCTCGATTAAACCCATTTGTACAGGATGGCCAGTTACCAGGTTAATTCGTGAAATTCAACTCCAGCTTTATGAGCATGTGGCACATTTCCCTAATGTTGATCCTATTCAGCGTTGTCTCCACAAAAGACGATCCTCGATGGAGGAGCTGAAGAAGGGGACGACCACTGAATTCATAACAGGGGCAAGTTGATCAAACCTGTCGAGGGTTGTCTGGGATGGGAAGGGTATCTGCATGAGAGCTTGCTCGGTGAGACCATAGGGACTGGGACTGGCGTGTAATGTGTTCGAATGAGTTCGCTGTCGTATGTTCCTAATTGATGATGGCGATGATTTACTGAACGGGACTTTTCTTGTGTCTACCGCCAGGTAATTTTATTCACTTCACCGGCACCACTTCTGGGTTGCTGGAGATCTTGGGCTCGACATCCACGACAGCTACTGTCACGGTGACGTCATTCCTGACGTCACTTCTTTGATTTGCGAGAGCGCGGCGCAAGGTCGTAGTAAGGGCTCCACACTCAGGAGCTGTTTTGGTTTGTGTCGACAGAAGCGGGTGGAAATGGATTCCACCTTTGCTTGTTGACGATCGCTTTTGCCCCCACTTAACTCAAGTATGCACATTTATGCAAAATCGAGTTTATGCTTACACTAGATAACCTACATCGGACGAAAATTTCTTTGTCGACATGATCTATCATTTTATCATTGACCTCAGACCAGATAAAGTATAGATATTGATGTACGTTCGTGAACATATGTACTATATGCATGAGTGTGTATTGTATGTACATGCCTATATCTATCTATATACACCAGGAGTTTTTCCACCTTATAAGAGGGGTAGCCAAGGCAAAAGTACGTACCTACTCCCACCCATTCCACTCCCCTCCACCACCTTAACCCCCATTTCATGTTAGCTCCTCATGGATGACGGGTCATCCCTGTATCCCGCTCACAACTTTGGATCAGAAACAATGTAGCAAGACACAGTAGATTTACAAGAAGACCACATGAGTATACCACTATGTACATACATACATACATACATACATACATACATACATACATACATACATACATACATACATACATACATACATACATACATACATACATATACCAAAGGCTTTTTCCCCCTACATGGGGGGTAGCCAAAAAGAAAAAGGCATAGAAACTACTCCCACCCATTCCGTTTCCTATATATTCCATTCCCCTCCACCCTCCTCCCTCCCTCTTCACTTCCTGTGAAAATATTTGTGAAACTATCGAATCCATCTGGATTCCCCTTCAGAAGCTGTTTTCCCCATAGTTGTTCTTGTCATTGTCGTTGTTTGTTTTTTGTTATTGTCGTTGTTTTAGGAACCATTGACGGCTACTTGCTTGTGGTGGTCCTGCAAGATGGATGGCAAAGAGGATTATCTCCCAATCCCCCATTTTCTAGACCTGCCAACCCCTAGTCTCAAGCTCAATGTGCAGCCCCAACGGGCTGACACTCGGTCTCCATACTAGTCCCAAGATCTTTATCAACTTCAACTCTATTTCCTCCACTTATTCAATCAGGGGGAACTGGCAACCAGTGACTGGTTCTCTCCTTCTATTATTTTCAATTGGTGACATAGAAACAGTCTTACACAAATACGACACAAAGTCTAAAGTTTCTTCCCAGAGAGATCAGCGTAAGGACTAATGGTATTATGAGTTTCCGGTCGGTAAAGCTTGAGGCAACAACTGATATTGTTATTATTGCCATTGTTATTGTTGTCGTTATTATTGTATTATGATGGATGTACTATGTCCTGCTACATTGCTTTTGACCCAAGGCAGTGGGCGGGATTCAGGGATGACCCGTCATCCATGAGGAGCTAAGTTGAAAGGGGGGAGAGGGTGTTGGATGGGAGTGGAATGGGTGGGAGTGGAATGGGTGGGAGTGGGTATCTGCCTTTGACTTGGCTACCTCTCTAATAAGGGGGATTTTTTTTTGTGTATACAGATAGATGGGTCATCTCTAATTTCATCATTATCGTTGTCATTATTACGATAACCGTTATCATTATCGTTACCTCTATTGTTACTATTATGATAATTATTAACGCTTTGTTACTGTTTTCGTTATTATTTTTGTTATTATCATTATCAATACCTTTTCTGTTATTTCATTATGATTGACCTGTCTTCCTTGTAATTTGACCGTTCCCTCCACCCCAGATGTATAAAATCATGTGGTGATAGAAGAAATGTATATAAAACGCTGTGAAGCAAAAGCGAATAATGATAAAAAAGAAATATTAATAATAGTCTACGCTGTAGTTTCATTAGTAAAAAAAAATTAAATGTACACAATTCCTTTCTTACACCCACACACCCACACACCAACACACCCACGCAGTCATGCACCCACACCCACACACCCACACCCACGCTCTCCCACATCCACACACCCACATCCACATACCCACATCCACACACCCATACAACTCCGCTAACTTACTCAACCCGCCTCCCTGTCATTTTTCACATAATATCTTCCTTCCATCTTTGATTTACCAGCTCGCGCCACGCCTTCCTCCATATGTCAATGCACATTTAGTTTCTTACTCGACTCATCACACTCCTCCCCCTATAACTCCATACCCTTTTTATCTATTAACTCCACATCGAACTCTACAGGTAAAACCTGGCTCCGCACAGTTGCCAGCACTTATAGCTGGTACAGTGTTACATGTGTTGTAGTCTTCTTTTCATCTATTAACTCCACATCGAACTCTACAGGTAAAACTTGGCTCCGCACAGTTGCCAGCACTTATAGCTGGTACAGTGTTACATGTGTTGTAGTCTTCTTTTTATCTATTAACTCCACATCGAACTCTACAGGTAAAACATGGTTCCGCACAGTTGCCAGCACTTATAGCTGGTACAGTGTTACATGTGTTGTAGTCTTAAATGTACGACTACAACATTGATGGGAAATGGTAAACTGCGGTCTCTTGAAGGCCGTAAATTTATAATTTTCCATAGTTTATCATTTTCCATCAATGTTGTTGTCGCACATTTAAGACTACAACATATGTGGCAAATGTGTGTTTGTGTATGCTTTAATCAAATAAAAATGAAAAAAGCGCACGACATGAAAGGGTGTAATTGAATTAGGTCATCGCTACTACTCGATTGAGGGGTGTTAAGAGATGAATGAAATCTCCTGGCGGCAGCTAAGAGGAGAGGAAAAGTACCGCCCGGTATGTAAGGGGTTATCATTAGGGTATGGTACTTCATCCCATAGACATATTCTTTTGTCTCGAGGTTTTACAATATAAATTTACAAATATATCTAGCACAAAGTTGTATTCCTTATACAGCTTAAGCCTAAGCTCAAATTGAGACGCAGGCGACGCAGGCGACACAGGCGACACAGGCGACGCAGGCGACACAGGCGACGCAGCACAGAGCAAAGGCAGACTTCCTGTTGCTGAATTGAAGTACATTTTGAACTTCTCTCTCACTTGAAATGCTGAAGTAGTACATCTAGAAGCATTTCAAGTGAGAGAAGTTCAAACTGTACTTTAATTCAGCAACAGGAAGTCTGCCTTTGCTCTGTGCTGCGTCGCCTGTGTCGCCTGCGTCTCAGTTTGCACTTAGGCTAAGAGGGGGTGCGCATGAACCCCCTCTTACCCTTTCATTACTATTGTAGGCTTATGCTCTTGTTCTCCCCTGCAGGCGAACAATTTCATTTAGCAGAAGAACAAAAACCTTGCCAGATGAGGAAGTGCCAGATTCACCTCCATTAAACCTTTCAATGATTTTGATAATTTATACAATTTTCTTGGTTGCCGCCTGACGATTTTATTCGGCAGAGAGAAAGCCCCATCCGCATATATTGGCTCCTGTACATAGCTCCATTCAGGTTAAAAAAAGAAGAAGAAGAAGAAGAAAAAAATATAGATAAATAAGATAGATAAATTTGCGTCTGGTCGCTTTCTCAGTGTCTCGCTTTACACTATCCTCCATCTCTCACTCCATACAACCCTCCATAGCCTCCTCCTTTTCCTACATGTCTTTTCTTTCTCTACATCTCATTCACCTCCATAATACGATTCCCTCCACAGACCGCACTCCTCTTTCCCTCCACAGCTCGAGCTCCTCCATATGTCACTTCATTTCCTATCTTATCCTCTTACACTCCGTGTCCCACTCCATAACATCACTCCATTTCTTGTGCCCCTCCATATTTCGGCCTCCTCCATGCCTCGTTTCCTTCAGTGTCTTGCTTTCCCTCGTAGCTCACCCCTCCCTCTCCTCCATATCTCACACCCCTCCACATCTTGTCCCAACACCTCCTCCACTCCATGTCCCTCCATCTCCCCACACAGGTGGGCCACATGAGGCGAGGGGAAGAAGCGGAGAGGGAAGGAGGGGCGGGAGGGGGAGGGAGGAGGAGGAGGAGGAGGGAAAGAGGGGTGGGAGGGGGAGGGGGAGGGGAGGGGGAGGGGAGGGGGAGGGGAGGGGAACATCAAGCAAAAACTTGGGTCATGAGAAACTCGAGGAGTCTCTCGAACTCGAAGAGTCTCTCTCGAAGTTGGCCGTGAGCGCGGTCTTCCCCCAACTGAATAGACTCGCCTTGAATTCGAGTGAAAAGGTTATTTCGAACTACGTGTTCTTGTCACTGTCTGCACATTATGTATATTGATTCTTTGCCAAATAAACTTATCATTATCATAAGGATCATCTGAAGAAACACTTCGTGAGCACGGAACGTGTATCTATACGACGTTTCCCTTGTTTTAGATTTATCAAGTAACAAACAAAAAAGTTGTACTAATAAGAACTTCATTTTGCTGTTTCTTTTGATAGGCTTGTTGCCAACTGGCAATTACATAAATAAGAGGATTTGTTGAACGGTTTGTAGGTGGCTTTACCTTAATGAGGCTTTCCCAGTTTAACATAAAATTCTATTTAAAGGAATGAGACTGTTAACGAAAGGGGTTAACCCCATCTAGACCAAGGCCGTCTAGATTATGCCCCATATACCTAGGGGTAGAATTAGTTAACCTTATTATCTCTGTTGGTAAAGAATTTTATGTAATTAAGAATTGGACCCGGGACTACTGGTTGTAAGCATCTGTTTTTTTTTTTGTTTTTTTTTTTTTATTTTTATTTTTTCCATAGTATGGTATAATGAGGTGACCTACTCTATCCGTGTTTTTTTTTTTTTTTTTTTTTTTTTTTTTTTTGCCGGGAAGCAGATCAGAAAAATATGAAATCTACCTTGAATGATTCTTCGGGTTAGTGGTATTTATAATGGTAGGGTAACAAAACACTGTTGTGTTAATACGAAAATATGATATTAAGGAGGTGAGCGTGTTCTCTCGCCAAAGGCTGTCGAAGAACTGCTGCCACATGGCGTCAGACATATCCATTAACGGAAACCCGCTACATGGTTCAACACAATTACACATTTATACAATATTACAAATATAACACACTTTACATGTGCCCAATACACATTCTTTGTATATTAAATTTTGCCGTTAGACAATAAAAAGGGTTTTGTAAAACACTAGGCAATTTTTTTGTTTTGATGTATCTTAGGCAAAGCAAAAAGGGGGGAAGGGGAAAGTTATCGTGCAATTGCACTCCACTTTTCGAGGATAACCTGTAACTCCCTTGAGAGCTTCCTGAGCTGCAAATATTTTTTTTTCCTTAGCCAAGCAAAATAAATAGATAAATAAAATGAAATGAATAAATAAAAATAAAATAAAATGAAATAAAATGATAAATAAAAATTAAAAATGAAATGAAATAAAATAAAATAAAATGATAAATAAAAATAAAATAAAATAAAATAAAATGATAAATAAAGATTAAAAATTAAATTAGATAAAATAAAATGAAATAAAAATCACCAGAACAACTTCTTTAAAGTGTGTCACGAAACTGAAAGTGGAGGCGAGGATGTGGAGGGTGCTTGCGAGCGTGGACGACTCAATGTTTGGAACTGTCTAGTGTAGGTCATATGGTCTTTGGCAGACTCCTTTATTCTTATGTTATGTTTTTAAGGTTTACCGCGGCCGGGGGAGGCAAGGGGGAGGGGTGGAAGGAACATAGTACAAGTAGGAGGAGGAGGAGGAGGACAAAACTGAAGACAAGGAAGAGGAGGAGGACGAGGAGAAGAATGAGGATTACGAGAAGGAAGATGAGGAAAAGGACTAGGAGAAAGATGATGAAAAGGACGAGTAGAAAGACAGGGAGGAAGAGGAGGATTACGAGGAGGAAGGCGAGGAGGAGGAGGAGGAGGAAGAGAAGAACGAGTTGAGCGAGTAAGACGAGGAGGGGAGAAGAATGGAGATGAGAAGGGGGACGGGGAGAAGAAGGAAAAAGGGGGAGAGGATTAGGAGGATGAGGGGGAGAAGGAGGAGGAGGGTGATGAGGAGAAGAACGAGGAGAAGGCTGAAGAGAGGGAGGAGAATAAGAAGGTGGACGAAGAAGAAGAGAGGGATTATGAAGAGGAGGAGGAGGAAGAGAAGGAGGAGGAGGAAGAGAAGGAGGAGGAGGGTGGTGAGGAGGAGAAGAACGAGAAGAAGGCTGAGGAGAGGGAGGAGGAGAACGAGGAGGAGAAGAACGAGGAGAAGGCTGAAGAGAGGGAGGAGGAGGATAAGAAGGTGGACGAAGAAGAAGAGAGGGAGGGTAAGAGGAGGATTACGAAGAGGAGGAGGAGGAAGAAGAGAAGGAGGAGGAGGAGGAGGTCAAAAGAAAAGGAAAAGGAGAATAGGAGGAAGACGAGGAGAGGGAGAGGAACAAAGATGAGAAGAGGGAGGAAGTGGGTAACAAGGAAGGAGACGAGGAGGAGGACAACGAGGAAGCAAAGGACGAAGACAAGGAGGACGATGAGGAAGATAAGACGAGGAGGAGAATGAGGACGAAGAAGAAAATGAGGAAGAGGAAGGAGGAGGAGGAGGGAGGAGGAGGAGAGGAGGGAGAATGAGAACGAAGAAGAAAATGAGGAAGAGGAAGGAGGAGGAGGAGAGGAAGGAGGAGGAGGACTAGGAGGAAGAGGAAGGGGAGGGGGACGAGAAGGATGACAAAGATAAGAGGGGAAAGGAGGAAAAGGAGGATTATGAGGATGAAAGAGGACACTGAATTCTGAACTGAAGAGGCTCCATGATTCTTCCGTGATATTACGAACATAATTCGTGAACTCCAATCCCAGATAAATGGGCATGTGGAACGTTCCCCTGATGTTGATCCTACACACAGGGTTCCTGTCTCCACAAGAGGCACCCCTCGATGGAGGAGGCAAAGAAGGGGACGACCACAAAAGAATTCATGGGTCGAGCAAGCTGATCGAACCTGTCGAGAGTTGCTTGGGATGGGAAGGGTGACTGCATGGGAGCTTTCTAGCAGGGACTGTGGGGTACTGGCGTCGGTATGTGAGTGAAGCAACGCGCTCGCTGGGGTATGCCACCAATTGATGATATTGATGATGATGACGATGATGATGATGATGATGATGGTGATGGTGATGGTGATGGTGATGATGATGATGATGATGATGATGATGGCGATGATGATGATGAGCGAGGAGGATGAGGAGGCGGATGATGATGATGATGATGATGATGATGATGAGGATGATGAGGATGATGATGATGATGATGATGATGATGATGATGATGATGATGATGATGGGGGTGGTGGTGATGATGATGATGATGATGATGATGATGATGATGATGATGATGATGATGATGATGATGATGATGATGATGATGATGATGATGATGATGATGATGATGATGATGATGATGATGATGGCGATGGCGATTATGGTGGTGATAATGATGATGATGATGATGATGATGATGATGATGATGATGATGATGATGATGATGATGATGATGATGATGAAAATGATGAGGGCGATGATGATGATGATGATGGCGATGGCGATTATGGTGGTGATGATGATGATGATGATGATGATGATGATGATGATGATGACGACGATAATGATAGCGATAACAATAACGATAACGACGACGACGACGATGACGATGACGACGACGACGATTCCAGAAATTTCTATTCAGTCAAAGTGCTCTCCTTTGACCAAATTTTGGTCCTAATTGACTGAAGGGTCATTTTGTCGCGAAATTGCTTCCTCGGGCGTTGATGAAGCAGTCTGTAAATGTTATCATCGAGCCAAAGAATGTAGAGCACGATTGGAGGGAATGATGGAGGTCGGAAGATGAACGCAGGGAGGGGCAGAGTTGAAGATAAAGTAGGAACACAAAAAATAGAAGGAAAGAATAGATGAAATGAAAATGGAAAGGAAGCGAGATGAAGGAGGAAAAAAGGGAAATTGAGGATAAAGGAAGGGTACAGAAAAAGGAAAGAATAGACGAAATGAAAAAAGGAAAGGAAGCGAGATGAAACAAGAGAAAGAGAGCGGGAGAGAGAACAAGGCATAAGAGAGAATGAAAAGAGCAGTAGTAGAGGAAGAGAGTAAACTCGGTGGGAAGGAGAGGGAAGGAAGAGGGGGAAGAAGAGTAAGGTGAAAGAAGAAAAAAAAATCCTTAAAAAGAAGCAAAGGTGGTGAACAATTTATGTGCGTCTGAACCACCTCCTCCCGCTCCCCCTCCACCGCCGCCCCTGATACAGTCACGTGACGCATGAAGCCAGCTGGCAACCGCGGTTCAGACGTGACGCGCGCAAGGCTTTCTTGCATCTGCACATCTGGCAGCGGCGGTAGCGGTGGTGGTTGTGGTGGTGGTGGTTATGGTGGTGGTAGTGTTGGTGGTTGTGGTGCTAGTGGTGGTGGTAGTAGTTGTAGTGGTGATTTTGGTGGTGGTGGTGGTAGTGGTGGTGGTAGTAGTGGTGATTTTGGTGGTGTTTGTGGTGGTTGTGGTGGTGGTGGTGTTAGTGGTATTGGTGATGATAGTGGTGTTTGTGGTGGTAATGGTGTTGGTGGTGACGTTAGTGTCAGTGACGGTGTTGTTGGTTGTGGTGGTAATTGTGATGGTGATTGTGGTGGTGGTGGAAGTGGTGGTAGTGGTGGTGATGGTGTTGGTGATTCTGGTGGTAGATCATGGTGTTGGTAGTGGCAGTGGTGGTAGTGGTGGTTGTTGGGGTTGTGGTTGTGGTAGTGATGGTAGTACAGTAGTGGTAACGATAGTGGTGTTTGTATTGTGACGATAATTGCAGTTTTTGTGGTAGATATTGTTCTAGTGTTTTGACAGAGATCACATGTATAATGTGGCGTTGTTCTGTAATTGTGGTTAGGTTGTGACTGAAGTTGTACTGTAATGGTGACTGTATATGTTTTTTGTTTGTTTCAGTTGATGTACTGTAATGGTATTTTGTAGTTGTGGTAAGGTTGTAATTGTACTTGTGTGATTGTAATTATTCATTAGTGGTTGCTGTAGTTGTGTTGTGATAGAGCTCAGGCTTTCAAGGTCAAAAAGGGCCATTTACAAGGTCAAACGATTTGTCAAACAAGTGTTTGAAGTTATGTTTCACCGTGTGAATGGGGTATTTGGTTGTCAAACATGTTTGTCAAACGTGTTTGACAACCATATACCCCATTCACACGGTCAAACATCACCTCAAACATCTGCTTGACAAACCGGGTTTGACAAACCGTTTGCCGGTGTAAATGGCCCTCAAGAGCTAAGATCGTGTAAGTGCTATTGGCTTCATGATGGTACGGCACCTGAATAGATCCTGTCAAGTGTGACAACGGACTAAAGAAATTGATCTAAGATTCTGAGACAAGTCTCCGTCTAGATTGTCTAGGAGACACTCAAGAGGAACTATTTAACACTAACCAGGTATATGGGTTGCCACACTGGGCTTCCACGGGCTCCACCAACACCGTCCGTTTAGAGTTCGTTTGAGTAAAAACGACTTCGGTTACAATATTTTATTTTTCACATTTCCAAATATCAAATTATTTTTCCGTCATATCTAGCAGTGCTCAGTGATGAACTAAGAGGTTGTAAACCTATATGAATGTTAGACATACTGTTGAAATGTTCTCAGAGATGTCTAGGTTTCTGTAAGCAAAGTCATATTCTAGTTATTCAAAGGGAGATTTGAGTTAAGATGTTGGAGGAAAAATAGCTCAGTGTGATAACCCCTTTCAATACGTCGGGGGCCGATTTACCAGTGTGATATCGCAAAGGTCCCGAGACGCTGTTTCCGCTACGTTTGAACACATACACGTAATTACGTGAACACGAGCAATAGGTACCACGTATTCTTGAACCTTTCCGCACTGGATGGCATTATTCCTTATTTTCTGAGAGCAAAGTGAGACGCAGGCGACACAGGCGACACAGGCGACACAGGCGACGCAGGCGACACAGACGACGCAGGCGACACAGGCGACGCAGGCGACACAGGCGACGCAGGCGACACAGGCGACACAGGCGACGCAGGCGACACAGGCGACGCAGCACAGAGCAAAGGCACATTTCCTTTTACTGAATTGAAGTACAGTTTAAACTTCTCTCTCGCTTGAAATTATTATAGATGTACTATGTTATGTTATTTGATATATGCACCCCTCAGAAATGAGTGTTACCCTGAACACAAAGTGAGACGCAGGCGACACAGGCGACGCAGCACAGAACAAAGGCAGACTTTCTGTTGCTGAATTGAAGTACAGTTTGAAATTATGTCTCACATGAAATGCTTCTAGATGTATTACCTCAGCCTTTCAAGTGAGAGACAAGTTCAAACTGTACTTCAATTCATCAACAGGAAGTCTGCCTTAGCTCTGTGCTGCGTCGCCTGTGTCGCCTATGTCGTCTGTGTCGCCTGCGTCTCAGTTTGCGCTTAGAATTAGGTCAGGTTTCTAGTTCCATATCACTAGTTATTTTGTTCAGACAAAGATCGGACGATTTTGTGTAGCTGAAAAAAACAACCTCTTGCCTGAAAGACCGGAGTTCACCTTTGTATTATGAACATAATCAATGTAGCAATTTAATCAAACAAACGACAGAAATTGTGTAAATCTTTGTGCAGTTGCTATTATTGATTACGATGTCCCTACCATGCCTACATAGCTTCACACAAGAAACAGAATTGCCATCCCAATTGGAACTACACCACAGCACAAATACCTCCTGATATCTACCCTAGCCAAAAATGCTTTAACCCTATATATTCATATACACACTTCCAACTAACAAATCAACACAAAGAACTTGAAACATCTCTTAGGTCAGCGCAATATTACCCCTAAGGATAGAATCGCTGGTTAAATACCATCAATGATAATAAAAAATATATACAACTTTTTTGGTTAAATCATGATATCAGAGGATTATAACAAACTTGATTTTCATCATAGAACCTCTACCATAGATATCTTGTGTTCATATTAGTGTGATTTGTAATCTATGAAGAAGCGAGTGACTGTGTATAAGGCGGAATGGGGATGTGTCTATGTTGCCTAATGTGTGTTGATATGTCCTGAGCGTTGGTTGAGGCCACACAACGGAATCTGGTCGAGTAAACTTTCGTTTTGTTCAATTTGTTTTCTGACTTGTATATTGGTGGTTAGAGGACTGCCAAGGATCCTGTTAAGCATCGGATTAAATAGAAGCTTGTCTGGTATGATTTTAGCAAGAAAGGGGTTCTCTCCAAAGCGATGCATTTTATATTATTCCATTTCAAAAATAACTTTTGTAAAACTATCAAAGAAGACATTGGGTATCAAATAACGCAAGATATACGTGTGTAAACGAAAAGAGAGTGTACGTGTGTGTGTGTGTGTGCGTGTGTGTGTGTGTGTGTGTGTGTGTGTGTGTGTGTGTGTGTGTGTGTGTGTGTGTGTGTGTGTGTGTGTGTGTGTGTGTGTGTGTGTGTGTGTGTGTGTGTGTGTGTGTGTGTGTGAATACCCTCCTTTAGCAATAAGCTCAAGGAAAAACCTCTTGCGTTACTCATAACATGGTCCAATGAACTTCAAATCTGCCTCATAACTATTCGCATCTGGTTTGGATCCCCAGAAAGTACGGATGTGACTGTCACCTTTTTTCCTCTTCCGAGTAGGCAAAGGTGACTGTAAGCCCCTGTTCACACAAGCGGTTTGAACCACGCGGAAAACGCGGCGGTACCGCATGGTCAAGGAAAAACTATGCGGTTGCGTGTGAACGCCTACATTGAACTACATTATAAAGGGAGGGATATCTCGATAGCATGCAATTTCCTTTTGCTATTTTGTTTGGATAGAAATTACTATGGTTACGATCCTTTTGTTTTTGAAATTTCCAAATGTCAAATTACTCTTGCGTCATATAGTGAGAAGCTGAACGACGAACTAAGAAATATTAAACCTAGGATACGAATGTTAGAAACATTGTTGAAATGTTCTTATGAAAGTCTAGAACAAAAATAATCGAAGTCGTTTTTACTCAAACGAAGTAACAAAAGCCAAGTAGCATGCTAGCCTAGTGTGCCGCCACCTTAATTAAACCGCCGCGGTTCAAACCGCTAGTGTGAACAGGGCCGAACTAAGCTTCTACCACCGTCTCACTTCACGGTTCAACAAGGCAGTCAACAAGGATCATAGTTATGACAACAGTGCTTATGACAATAATTAGAGTTCGCCAATTCAGATCGGTGGTATATTTTGTAAACAAAGTCGTGGTTAATTGTGTGTGGTATAATTCAAATTAGGGGTATCCCTATTACGAAAGAAGCTAAGATGAACTCTATCAGTCCTTTGGCATCTTCAAAATAATTGTCCACAGACCAGAAGATTTTGCTCAACTGAGATTTTAACACATAATAATCCATAGCGGGAGCTTAAACTTAAAGGGTTATCACACTGGGCTATTTTTTCCAACCTCCGATTAATTGGCGGTTCCACACACCTCCATCATTTTTCCGCCGTAAAATCACTACAGCAAACTATTCCGTTTTGTTAACAATTTTCATGGAATGTCATTTGATATGCTGGAGGAAGACCATTCCCTCCAGCATGCCAGATTCCTTTCCGGAAGCTGCAGGCTGCACATTTGCTCCAACAGTCGGAGGTAAATTAGCCCAGTGTGATAACACGTCTCGAGAGCAAAGCTTGGCCGGTCACCGGGAACAACATCGGAGCCAAATAGTACGAGTACATGTGGAGTATAAAGCTCATGTCCACCTGAGTACAAATAGATCCTATCTCAGACAACAGATGGTACCCCAAGACAATGTCTTTGAGAATTTTGTCCTGGAGAGTTCCCTGGTTATTTTATTTGAATTGGGTCAGGACCTCGTACTGAAGGAACTGTGGCTATTTTCGTTAAGAACAGGTGCGAAAGATTTTTAGATGGATAAGATTAGGAACGTACGCATGCACATATAACAAACACATAAACAAACACATAAACACACACACACACACACACACACACACACACACACACACACACACACACACACACACACACACACACACACACACACACACACACGCACGCACTAGCACACACACATTACATATTCATATATATTGTGACGTGTGCAAATGAGCATTAAACTCCAAATTTACACCCGACACAGTAGTTCCAATTATGTGAGCGATGGATGATTCCCTTCATCCCTATGACGCACAGTGGCCAAAGATTTCAATCAGCGACGGAACGGCCTTGGCACTGAAAAGGTTAATTGAGGTGTGACAGCTTACGGCGCCGGGTCATCCATTCGGGGGTTTCTTTATTGCCACGTGGTTGCGTTTGTCAGAGGCCCCATTTAAGTTAATGCTAGGGAACCCCATCTGGAGCCCAACATCCATCGATTAGGGTAATATATGAACACATTTGCTTGTCAGAACGACACATTAGCCCTTTCACCCTGGGGGTCATTCATCAGATGGATGGAATCGTCTAGCCGTAGGGTCACTTTTCTGGTATGTGCCACTTCACCGTGTTGCTTCGCCCGAGTGTTTACGTCTTCAGTGCCGTGGTCTGATCTACATTTCGGAGGTTGTTCCTTAGCTGGCTGAAAAAGAGTTGTCTCTTCTTGCCCCCAGAACCCATTTAGTTCTTAGATGAAGTCAGGCATTGTCACCAGTGACGCTGTAAACTCTGGTATGGAGGGTAAATGGGTATTTCTTAAAGAACAACACCGGACATTAAATGAGTGAATTTTAATTTATGTAAATGCTAACCATTGGTTTTATCGTGTAGTAGTGGGAAGCTTCTGCGAGGAGGATTAAGTCGCGACAAAAGCCCAACAGAAGCCATCACCTTTGCTTTGTTTGCTGGGAATGCAAGGGCAAGTAAGTTGTATTGAAGTAGATTTACGTGAAGATTTGCTCACTTTGGATTTGTTTTCTTTTGTCGCTATTCTTCTCTAAGTCGAGCGTACAACTGGAGAAGCCTTACCAAGAAAAAAAAAAAATAGAATAAAATACAATAGAATAGAATAGAATAAAATAAAATAAGATAAAATGAAATAAAATAAATGAAATAAAATAAAATAAGATAAAATAAAATAGAATAAAATAAAAAATAAAATAAAATAAAATAAAATAAAAAATAAAATAAAATAAAATGAAATGAAATAAGATAAAATAAAATAAAATAAAATAAAATAAAATAGAATAAAGTAGAATAGAATAGAATAGAATAAAAAAAAATCTCCAGAAAATGTTTGTAAAATATATTGCATCTGCTTCGAACTGGAATAAAACATAGTCGTAAGAAATATTGTTTTTACATTCCATTGTACACAAGCATGCTGTCAGTACCTTAAAGTAAGTTAATGATATTTTCGTAAATAATTACATAAACTGAGTTTCGTGTAGATATTTTAGTCAACATAGGAAGGTAAACACGCTTAAAAAATATCTATTTTCGTCTACA
>NC_134810.1:36492789-36505289 GCF_046742065.1 Oratosquilla oratoria
TCTTGCCTGTACCCAGCATCCAGTTGTTTTTATACGATTACTTATCAAAAGAAGAGTCATATTCCTATAAAGGACATGTCTCCCTCCTTAAATTGTAAAAGCCTTTATACAAAAGAATTTATATTGTGTGTGCTGTTACACGCTTACAATCCCCTGTAGGAAAAAAATTCAGAGGTTAAAACTCTTACTCCTAATCATTCTTTAAGTAAATTAGACCCATTAGGGCTCTACAATCTGTTTTAAGAATCACTCAGGAACTGTGAAGCTGCTTTAAATCGAGATAATCTCATGGCTAACCAAAGAGAAGATGCAACTCTTCATTATCTGTTTTATTAGTGTGTGTCTACGGGGAGATTTTGAGAGTAAATATTGATGTTATTAGGTTAGGGCGTGGTAATTCGGTAGTGGTTACTTCCCATAAATTTTGACAAAATCTTAGGATGTAAAACACCAAATTATTGTACCGCCTTTCTTTAGACACCGTATTCTTCGTATGACCAATTTTAGTCCCGGGTAGGACATCTAACGGTACGAAAATCCCTAAACTATGATACCATAAATTTCACTAGTCTGACATACATACGTAGGGACAGCCAAATAATGTAAAACTTATGAGATCTGCCAAATGGTTGGAAAACCAATAAAGTTATTCCCTGTGCTTCATTAAGATCTAATCCCGTGATAGAGAAGCCTTTGATAAGATTTTGATACATTGTGCACACTCTTTGCCTCTGTCTAAGAAAGAATATAAATGCCTAGCTACCACGGTATGCATGAATTCCAACTTCAAATGAAGATTTGCGTTTGTGAGGGGTTGTTTAAGCTACATCGATATACGAGTAATATTGAATAATTTGTCACTCTAGATCTCTAGGGAATCCAAAGAGAGTGTTTTCCTAGTAATCCCTGGATTACAAAGGATTACAAAGGCGGAGCATGCCGACAGGAGACCTTTTGGTCCATATCTAGGTCAGATGCGAAAAAAAATCACTGATAATAAATGTACATACATACATATAAATGTACATACATACATATAAATATACATACATACATATAACCAAAGATTTCTTTCCCTTTTTGGCTACCTCCCGTGTAAGGGGGAAAAAGCCTTTGGTATATATATATGTATGCACAATCCAGGAATCACTAGAAAAAACACTGGATTCCCCAGATATCCAGAGTGACCAAAGATTCAATATTACTCGCAACTCGATGTGGTTTAAACAACCCCTCTCTAAATTCAGTATAAAACATAGTCTCTCTCTCCCATCACCGACACTCACAAGGGGCTTCAAAAAGATTCCATAGGACTCTTTAAGACACACTTTAGTAATATTTTCATGAACACGGTCTAGACTGGGAAGAGGGATTCATCTCACATCCGTTTAGGACAGCCTAGTATTCTTTACCCCAAAGATTATTTTTTCAAATATAAGAGGACCTCTAAAAGTGATATGAGAGAAACAGATGAAAAATCATCATAACCGTCTTCCTGCTCACTATTACGTGAACTAATTGACAGATTAACAAAACGCAGATAGGGAAATGGCAGGGCAGAAGTTGGCCCAGGCTAAAAAAAAAAAAAAAAAAAAAAAATACAAAGTCACTAACGAATGTAGTGTCTTCTGCGGGCACAAAGCTCTGGCATTATATTTCCCTTTTCCTGGAGATTCCCTCTAAGCCAAATATGAAGGACCGCACAAGCTCTTCGGAAAATAGCATAATCTGAATTATGTGATAGAAAGCTTAAACAAGCAAAAGAATGATTGTGCCATGTAAACTCCTTGAAGCCTTACTCCTCTCGTAAACCTGTCGCTTCTCATCACACCACAGTTGTCTTGGAAGAAGGCTAAGTATGCTTCACCGCATCCAAACTTTTCCCTGCAGAACTCAAAAGTCTTGAAGGACATAAATCTCAAAATAAATTTACTAGACCCTGAACATCAGATAAATATAGAAAATATTTGGGATGTATGCGACATTATTTCTTGCGACCCTCAGACAACATTTTGTGGTAGCATATAGCTTCAAGGGGAAGCTCGTTGGTTGAGCGGGTTAGGGCGTCGTCGAGGGGATGGTGGTTCGAGTCCTGCCACCGGCAAAGATGAACCAAGGGCATAGTTTATTAAATTCCACGCTACAAAGTCCTTTGTGAGGGGCACCATCCTAGCCTTCCAATAGGGGGGAGTTTGTGACGTTAAACCATATCACATAGCTTCAAGTACACTCATCAAGTTGTAGCATTTTACAGTAAGACCCCTTTCACACTAGTGGCGGTCACTTGTTGCCTAGTGTGAAATTCTCGGGCAACTGCAAGCAACTAGTGACTGTCACCAAGTTGTGGAATCCTTTCTCATCATCTCATTAGTCGAAAGAATGGCATCAATGGAGGAGGTGCTTCTGTTGGCTTTGCTGGGCAAGAAAAAGAGGCGGTCGGTGACGGCAACTGCCAGTGACGGTCACTTGTTACCGGAGGGGTCAACAGCCATAGCCTATTGCGCAACCGGGCAACCGCAGTGACGTAGTGTGAAAGGCTAAATTTAAAATAATTGTAGGCAACTAGTGACCGTCACTAGTGACGGTCACTAGTTGCTTAGCGTGAAAGGGGCCTAAGAGATCTAGTTATTACTCGAGTAAAATACTGTACGAATGGAGTTGGTTAAGCGAGCGAGTATGCGCAGGTTGCCGAGCAAGGCCTTAGTTATAACGCCCACTCACGCTCGATGTCCTTCCTCCACCGAGACCCACTCAAGGAAATTAATCCGCTATCCTACTCACTTATTCGCCAACCAACAGGTAGTAGGCAGGCTCGTACAACGTTCATCTAGCCCCTGGTCAGTGCCATGTTTTCTGATCCCAAATCAATACGGTATTCAAAGATTAGCAGTAGACTATAGACATGAAACCGCGACCTCATATCGGTGACCTCTTAGATGACATAGATTCCTCAGCTCATATCACAAAGATTGACACGCTTACAAATTTTGCGATTCACATAAAACTATTTTAATTCAGTGTTCTCCCAATTTGGACTGAGGAATGTACAAGCTACTTAACAGCGCATGATGAACTATCCAATTGCAGTAATGAAAGGTGTTGTTTAATTGATGTTTTGATTTGTAATAACTCCTGGGAAGATCATCTACCCAATAACAATCTGGTGAAGACTGAGTCTAGTTAAGTTCAAATCTCCTAATTAGGATATATTGTTCTGAGCTCAAAATTTCCTCCTTTAGATCCAAAAATTCAAGCAGTCAAAGAAATGTCTGCCCCGTAACAATGGAAAAGAAATCTGTAAATTTATTGGAGTAATCGAAAACTCTCAAAGGTTCTGTTAAGATTTCTCCGATTTGGCTAAATCACTTATGTATCTATAAGATAAGGGTAGGAATTTTGTATGACCCTTATCGTGCTAGAATGGTTTTAAAAAATTCAAAAAAAAAATTATGGGTAAACCCTCTTCGGGGCGCAGCCGATGGAGTTGATCTAACGGACGATCTTTATAAATTATTGCATCTAATGCTTAGCTTAGAAAAACTGAGTAAATGTAAACGAAATTATCCCATCATCGAAAAAATGTGTAGTTGATGTTTTTCGCAAGGTTAAAGTTAGCAAAATCTAACCAACGAAAGAAAGAGGTGGAGGAGAAGATGAGAGATGGGGAGAGAGGAAAGGAGAGTAGGAAAGATATATATATATATATATATATATATATATATATATATATATATATATATATATATATATATATATATATATATGTATAGAAGAGAAAGAGAGAGAGAGAGAAGGAGGGAGGGAGAAGGAGAGGTATAAAGAGAGGAAAGAAGAGAGTGTGTGTATGTGTGTGAGTGTGAGAGAGAGAGAGAGAGACAGACAAAGAGAGAGAGAGAGAGAGAGAGAGAGAGAGAGAGAGAGAGAGAGAGAGAGAGAGAGAGAGAGAGAGAGAGAGAGAGAGAGAGAGAGAGAGAGAGAGAGAGAGAGAGAGAGAGAAAGTGGGAGGAAGGGAAAGAAGGAGATATAAAGTGAGTGAGGAAGGAAGAGAGAGAGAGAGAGAGAAAGAGAGGGAGAGAGGGGGGAGAGAGGGAGGAGAGAGAGAGAGAGAGAGAGAGAGAGAGAGAGAGAGAGAGAGAGAGAGAGAGAGAGAGAGAAAGGGGGAGGAGAGAATGGGTGGAGGTCGAGGGAGACCGGGCCGGGAGGTAGGGAGGAGTGATGACAGGTCTGAGGGTAGGTATGGCTCAGTTCGAGTGCGAACTGTTGGGGGGCGCTCCTGGCTGGCCCTGGCCGAGGGTGACGACATGCTTGACGGAGCCCAAAGCGACGCCTCCTTGGTCGTCACGCGCGCGCGCGCCCTCACCTCGTTAGAGCAAGTTATTGGTCAACCACTCACTGGGCTCGGAGGCTGCCAGGCGGTTCTCAAGCGCCCTCACATCAACGTCTTCCGCGCCTCCGCACCTTCACGCCTCGGTCGCGCACCCCATTGGTCTTTGGCACTCACGAACTGACGCTGTCTAACGCCTCGTTGCTGCCAGCGATCGAGATCCGCGCCAGGAGAACAATTAACGTGTCTCTTGTGGTCGCAGGAAAGCGGCGCGTCTTGCAACGATGTGACGTCATGTCGTTGTGTGTTTGTGCTCATCTCGAGGGAGTCGACGGGGGAATGTGATGTCAGATCATTAGTGTTTATGGGTGGTTTCTGTGTGTGTGTGTGTGTGTGTGTGTGTGTGTGTGTGTGTGTGTGTGTGTGTGTGTGTGTGTGTGTGTGTGTGTGTGTGTGTGTGTATCTTGGGGTTTGAATGTAGGTATGTATTCGTACAATACATGTTGTTTATATCTACTGTTCTACTGCCAAGTGGCTTGGATTAAGAGAAGCTCTCCCGTACTCGCGTACTGATGATACATCTCAAACTGAAGATCAACATAAATTGGCCTTCGACTTCGAGTAAGGCTTTTGCTGTGGGCGTCAATTGAAGGGTTTTACTCTGAGTGCCACCAGATGATTCTGTTTAGGGAGGATTACTTAGGTCCTCCGCCATGGTAACTGATGTACAAAGAAGTTTTGTCTTTGCAAATGCCAGAGGATCTTAGTCAGGTGAGAAATGGCCTTGCGGTTGAAGTAAAAAGAAAAAAAATATTGGTTCTGTTCCAGTATCACGCAAACACATTTTTATTTATTTATTCATTTTGTTTATTTCAAAGGTTATTTTTTTCTATTGAATGGTTACGTTAGGTTAGGTTAGGTTAGGCGTGGTTAGGTTATATTAGATTAAGATAAATATCCGTGTTTGCGTGATTCTGTAATTTTACCAATTTTACTTTTTATTCTTATCAAATTCCCCTTATCAGGAGGCTAGGACGGTGCCCCTAATAGAGGACTTTGTAGTATATAATTCAATTAACTATGTCATTGGTCCAACTCGCTGGCGAAAGGGTTCGAGCTCGACCTCCTCCACAAGCAGCGACGCTCTAAACGGCTCGGCAGCAGAAATGGTGCCTTCTGCGACACAGACGCTAGTGTAGTACAGGAAGAGAATTGTTCACTATTCAGTGCGATGTGTTCCTTGTTCAGTATGAGGTAATCAGGTAAAGTCTTTATGCCGTCAAAGTGCTATCCAAGTAATAAAAAAAAAATAAAATAAAATAAAATCCGCTGAAGCGATGGCTTATAGTACAAGAACTCTTCAGTTCAAGAACGAGTTACGTTCCGAACGGCCGTTCATGTTTCGAAATGTTCGAAGGTCGTTATTCAACATAACTTTAAAGGTACTCAAACCTATTTGCATAAGTATGATATGAATTCAATATATGTTTTCTTATTCTAAAACACATCAATATCCTCTGTTAAAGATGCTAGAAACCTTTGAAACTGGTAATATAAGTTTGAGGCTTTATTCATAAGTCTGAAAGTTCGAAGTCAATTGTTCGTAAGTAGAGGTGCGTCTGTACTGTATATGTCGAAAAAAGACTCAGAGGAAGAAATTGGAGGACTCTCAGTCCTTTTCTCTCTAGAACGACCCTCTCTGGGTATTTTACTCTTGTACTGTGTCTTGCTGCATTGCTTCTGACCCAGGGCGATGGGCGAGATACAGGGATGACCCGTCATCCACGAGGAGCTAAGAAGAGAGAGAGGGAGAGGGGTGGAATGGGGGTGGAATGGGTGGGGATGAAATGGTTGGGAGTGGATTTATGCCTTTAGTTTTTGGTTACCTCCCTGTTAAGAAAAAAAAAACCTTGGTATATGTATGTATATGCATGTATGTATTTTGTTTTGACCTTTTTGCTTCTCTTAGAAATATATCGATAAAAGAATAAGGCAAAAAGATGGAGAAAATAATAACCGAAGAACTCAAAGTAACAACGAGAGAAAAACCTTTTTTGGCACCTGAAGATGAGACTCGTGAAATTATGATTTTGACAACCACGAAAAACCTTGACGTTCTTGAAAGCAACTTACATTTGTTTTGCGATGGAATAGTTGATTCATCTCTTTCTTCAAATTTAGCTGTATTTTGTAACGCGAAATATATGTTAGGCAAATTGTCCGTAGGTACTGTATGATGTCCAGTAGACATATTGTCCGGTAGGCGAACTGTCTGTAGGTACATTGTCCGCTAGGCACTTTATCCGTAGGTAGTGTTTAACGTCCGGTAGACACATTGTCCGGTAGGTGAACTGTCCGTAGGGACATTGTCCGGTAGGCACATTGTCCGCAGGTACTGAATTTTGTCCGGTAGACACATTATCCGGTAGGTAAATTATCCGGGGTTACATTGTTTGGTAGGCACATTGTCCGTAGGTACTGTATAATGTCGGGGGGCACATAGTCCGTTTGGTGAACTATCCATGGGCACATTGTTTGGTAGGCACATTGTCCGGTAGAAACATTGTCCGTAGGCAAACCATCCGTCCACGAAATGACGTAAAGTCTGACAATTTGTTAATCTATTTCCTTGTTTATATGTATAATTATTTCAATCTACTTTAGCTTCAGCTGCCATAATTTGATATTATATTCTGACTAATCATTATATACATATATATACATATATATATATATATATATATATGTAAAAATATATGTATAAATATATATATACATAATACTATCATTCTTTTTCTGAAGGTAGCCGCCTAGTGAACCAAGCGAACTCTTTTTCCATCTGTTTTGCCATCACATTCCATCGGGTTCCTGAATCACACCGTAACAAACATACGATTTCAACGCTAACTAGTGACTGCCACTTGTTCTGACTACCAAATACCTGAGGCAAAAGGTGACGGCTCCTGAAGCCCAAGATAAGCGTCTCCTGATATAAGATCCCCATTTTTCTTTGGGAGAAGGTCTTGTGGGCGAGAAGCGTTCGGGCGCTTTTTTTTTTTTTTCTTTTTTTTTTTTTTTAAGGGATTGTCATTGGATATTGGGGATACAGATTGGGTGTGTCTAAACATACTTGAGCTTCTGGTAGCCGGGAGCAGATAAAGGTTGCGAATCTGGTGGATTTGCGGATTACGGATGTGTAGATTCTTAGAGTGTATGTGTACGTGTGAGCGTATTTATACTTCATGTATACGTGCATATATAAATCTTTGAGAATGCATTTTTGCATGTGTGTGCGTGTGTGTGTGTATGTGTGTGTGTGTGTGTGTGTGTGTGTGTGTGTGTGTGTGTGTGTGTGTGTGTGTGTGTGTGTGTGTGTGTGTGTGTGTGTGTTTGAGTATGTGTGTGCCTATGAATTTATGTATATATGTATGCATGTATGTATGTATCCATCTATTCATCTAATTGCACCTGATTGTATTTATGTATAATCGTTGTATAATGGAAAGTGTGTGTAGACCATACCACTGACACATATTCTGGTCTTAGATGGATCAGAGCTTCGCTAAGTTTCTTTCATCATGTCTTCATACATATAGTGAGGAACCACAGCAGGACTGCAGCAGTCTGTATGGCCACCACCTATACACAGTCCTGTTGATATGTTTGTTAGGTGAAACTCCCAAAATCTTTCTCCTCTTTTGCTTTTGTAATGGATTTGCTTCCCAGACAATATTTCAAAGATAGTATTTAGCTGTTATTGCCTATTTCCAGTACTTTGCATTTCCATTCTTGCCTCCATGCAAAAAGTATGCATGTATGAATGTATATATGTACATGTGTATGCATGAATATATGTATGTATATATGTATTTATATATACATACATACACACATACATATATATTTATATATATATACATATATATATAATATGTATATATGTTTGTGTGTGTATGTATGTATGTATGTGTGTATGCATGTTTGTGTGTATTTATGTATGTATTTATGTATGTATGTATGTATATATGTATGTATCTACGTATGTATGTGTGCATGCATGTTTGTGTGTATTTATGTATGTATTTATGTATGTATGTATGTATATATGTATGTATGTACGTATGTATATATATATATATATATATTTACATATGTATGTATATACTTATGCACGTGGTAATGGCGTAATCGGAAGTGCTGGTCTAGTATTCGCTTAGTTGTGAGTTCAAATCCCGCACTCTTTCCTACTCCGACAGCCCATGCGCATAGGGCCAAAGTGACGGTCTCGGCTCCTCACTACCTCTATATGTACATATGTTTACATACCATATATGTATACTCTAGCGCGTATATGTGATGTTAGTACGCCATAAAGGTGTCCGGGAGGGCGAGAGGTGGACGGGTAATTATTTGGATGATTTAAAACCCTTTTTTCTTAAAGAAAAAAAAAGCGTTCTCAACCGTGGGTCGCCACGAACGCGGCTGATAAATACGACAGCCAAAGCTCTCTCGGAAAAAGGAACTATTTCAACACGAAATGTATATTAGACATTTGTGTATATTTATGCCCTGTTGCTAAACTCTTGTTTTGTCTGCGCTGGCAAAGTGTAATTGAAGAGGAGTGATGGAATGATAGGAGCAAGAGTCTCTTGGTGGTAGAGTCGCTAAAAGGAGTTCAGAGTAACGTGTTGTTTTGGTATATATCACCAGACTAGTAGACATTATTATTCAAATGCTCTTTTTTACGGTAATGAACCTCTTTTGTTGTAACGCTCCAGAGGCCTTTGATATACCTACGATCTTCAACATCTGAATTTATTTGGTGGGTGAAGATCACATCTGGGCTTAAGAACTAAGCTTGTGATGGTGGAATAAGATCATAATATTTTGTGCCGTGTAGTATTCCTGGACAAGATATCAAAAGAATTATAAGAACTTGTATCATATGTGTGCCTCAGTTCATAGGGACACAGGACACGAGAGCTGAGGATTTCACGGTGCATTGCGAAAACAAAGAATATCTCGACACAAAACATGTGTTCCAATAGTAGACCATATACCCTGTGTTTGTAAGAAGAGATCAAGATAAATATACCACGCAGTCTCGGCCATGCTACGAGATAGTATTTTTTCCATCTTATTTATCTCTCTCTCTCTCTCTCTCTCTCTCTCTCTCTCTCTCTCTCTCTCTCTCTCTCTCTCTCTCTCTCTCTCTCTCTCTTTTTTTTTTTTTTTTGTGACTCAGTCGTAACCATGATTGAGAAAGTTTGCCAAAACATGCCACTACTTGTGTTTGTTACACGGTCATCCTTTCGTTTAAATAATCCATTTTCCTTAAAATTACCTTTATTTTTAGCACGGAAACTACCAGGAAGGAAGGTTATCGCGAAAGTGCAAGGTTAACTTCATTCTATGCATACTTGGTATCGGACAAAGAAGTTTTCATACGAAATCAGTGCTAAATGGCCGTCGAATGCAGTGTTGCTTTCCCCATCATCCATCTAACACATAGATGTACACTGAAAAATCCAATCTTACATGACAAGCATACATGCATACACACACGCACATACACATACACTCAAAAACACTTGCGTACATACACGCACGCACACAGAAACACATACATGCACGCATGCAGACATGCCCACACAAGCGCACACACACACACACACACACACACACACACACACACACACACACACACACACACACACACACACACACACACACACACACATACACACACACACACACACAAACAAACACACACACACACACACACACACACACACACACACACACACACACACACACACACATATATATATATATATATATATATATATATATATATATATATAAATATGTAGGTATATGTTTGCATGTATGTATATATGTATGTGTATATTCATATGCATATGTATAAATATTTATGTATTTACATATAGATACACACACACACACACACACACATATATATATATATAATATATATATATATATATATATATATATATATAATATATATATATATATGTATGTATGCATGTATATGATTAAGGTGAAAAAAGTCACGGGTCTAATTCCGAGATTTTTAATTTATTCCCGACCGGTTTCGCTCTATGCTTCTTCAGAGGAATATATTAGAAATTAGGAACTAGACCCGTGACTTCTTTTACCACCTTCATCAACTGGTCACAATGCTGCAGCATATATATATATATATATATATAAAATGTATACATATATATATATACATATATGAATATATGCAAATATATGTATATATACATATATATGTATATATACACATATGTATATATACATATATGTATATATATATACATATATATATATATATATATTTTTATATATACATATATGTATATATATATATATATGTATATATACATATATGTGTATATGCATATATATATAAATATATATAAATATATATATATATATAAATATATATATATATATATATATATAATATGTATGTATATATTATAAATAATGCATATAATATATATATATATATATATATATATATGTATTATATATATATATATATATATGTATATATATATAGGTATATACATACATACATATATATACATATATATAAGGATTACAAAGGCAAAGCATGCCGACAGGAGACCTTTTGATCCATATCTAGGTCGGATGCAAAAAAAAAAAAAAAAAAAAAAAATAAAATTAAAAATAAAAAAAAAAAATAAAAATCATATTAGTAATAAATTAAAACTATAACAATGTAAATAACAATTAAAATACATAAATAAATGCATTGGTATAGTTGAATAACAAACAAACAGGTAAATAGTAAATGATAATAAATTGACATATAACTAATAATAAATGAAAATCAGACAGACAAATTATAACAAAACAAAAACAAATAATATAACATAAATTATAATAATTACAGCATCTTACTTAGGTATTTATCTAAATGATTCTTAAAGCTTCGAACTGAACTACATTGCACTACCTGTGCAGGAAGTTTATTCCATTCATTAACTACACGGTTGGCAAAGTTGTTTCTACCTACTTCCAAATTGAATCTATTTCCGGACAGTTTGAGCCCATTGTTTCTTGTCTGATTCTCATTCAATGTGAAAATTTGGTCACTTTTGATGTTGTCAATTCCCTTTAAAATCTTAAAGACCTGTATCAAGTCACCTCTGAGTCTACGCTTTTTTAGGGAAAACAGATTCATGTGCTTAAGTCGATTTTCGTATGATTTATTTTTGATATTTGGAATCAGTTTTGTGGCTCGCCGTTGTACTTTTTCCAGTCTGTCAATGTCTTTAATGAGATTCGGTGACCATACGGAAACAGCATATTCCAAATGTGGACGAACTAACGATTTATATATCTTGTTAATGAGTGATGTACTTTTGAAATCAAAAGATCGCGCAATCAATCCCAGAATCTTATTTGCTTTCTCAGAGGCTGAAATACACTGCTTGGATGATTTGAGGTCGTTACTGATAATTACGCCGAGATCTTTTTCACTATCCACTTTTGTTAACGAATTTCCAAATAACTTGTAATCGTACTTGCTGTTACTTTTACCTATGTGCATTACCTTGCATTTACTTGTGTTAAATTTCATTAGCCACTTTTCAGACCATTGCTGTAATTTATCTAAATCTTCTTGAATATCTAATTGGTTTGAGTGATCATTTGCCACTCCGCACAGTTTTGTATCATCAGCAAATTTGGAAACAGTAGATTTTAGTCCATGGTCTATATCATTTATATATACTATGAATAGAAGTGGCCCAAGAACGGAACCCTGAGGAACTCCACTTGCAACACTTTTCCATCCAGAAGTTTTTCCATTTAAAACAACTCTCTGTTTTCGACCTTTCAACCAATTACTAGTCCAACCTAATAGGCTACCACTTATTCCATGCAAAGCTAATTTAGTAAGAAGTCTTTCGTGTGGGACGGTATCAAAAGCTTTTGCAAAGTCTAGATATATTAAATCTATATTGTTTCTTTTGTCAAAATTCGAGACAACCGTGTTGTAGAATTCGAGTAAGTTAGTCACGCAAGAACGTTTCCGTCTGAAACCATGTTGGCTATCATTTATCAAACGGTTACTTTCTAAATGATATTCGATAGCATCTCTGATGATAGTTTC
>NC_134810.1:36512789-36525289 GCF_046742065.1 Oratosquilla oratoria
TTTGTGCCCTACAAGCTGACGTCATATGAGACTAAAGGATTGCGAGTTGTTGATTTTTGAGGGAATTGAGAGTCGGCTAAAGGAGTGTAAGGTGAGACGATAGTGATGAGAGGCGGGGCACATGGTGACGGTTGAAGGGAGTTGTGTGAGAAGACGGTTGAGCGGAGGGGGAGTGTCTTCGAGTTAGAGTAATAACATAGAGGAGAGACGAGAACGTGAGGATACTAAGAGTGGAGGTTAGGTTTCTTCATGTATTTTGTTTTAATGTCTATCTTTTCTTTTGTTATGGTCTCTGGAATATGAGCAGGTGTCTAACGAAAAAGGATTTTTTTTTTTTTTATCGAGTAGGGTTGATGGAAATACGAAAGAAAATTGGATAAAAAAAAAAATTGAAGAATATAAATTGGTCTTTGATTAGGAAGAGGTTCTCCCACAAGCTTCTTGAAGGACACAAAGAACCTCTGGAGTCGCGTCAGGAACTGGAAGGAAACTCTTTCCCGAAGAAAACGGAGGTCTTTGGGCTTGGAAGCTAGGACATCTCTGGAGGGTTAGGGAGGAAGGAGGGGTGGGTAGACGTCACCATTGTGACTCTTTGGCACTCAGCGCGGGCGCCCCCAGTCAACACCATCCCGTTCAGATGGCGCTATTAGTCCGGAATGCCAGCCATGTTAGCAATGCCCTCCCTCCCCTCGCCACACCTCCTCCTCCTCCTCCCTCCCTCCCTCACCCTCCTCCCTCCTCCCTCAATCACACTCCGTCACCTTCCTCCTCCCTCCTCCTCCTCCTCCTCCTCCTCCTCCTCCTCCTCCTCCTCCTCCTCACCCTGGGTTCCTTCGTTCACCCTCCTTTCATTCCCCATATCCTTCCTTTGTTATCCTCACCCTGCTTTCATCACCCTACACCCGTTACCCTCCTTACTACCTACTCCACCCACCCACTCCTCTCTCACATCATTCTCACACTCACACTCACACTTGTGCCTTACCCTCACCCTTATCCTCAGTTTCTCCCTCACCTTTACCTACACCCTCATCCTCAACTTCTTCATTACCTTCACCCTCACCTCATCCTCACCTTCATCCTCAACTTCACCCTCACCTCATCCTCACCCTCGACTTATTACCCACCTTCATCCTCACCTCATCCTCACCCTCAACTTCTTCATCACCACCCTTACCTTATTCTCACCCTCATCCTCAACTTCATCATCACCTTCATCCTCACCTCATCCTCACCCTCACCCTCAACTTCTTCATCACCTTCATCCTCACCTCATCCTCACCCTCACCTCATCCTCACCCTCACCCTCAACTTCTTCATCACCTTCATCCTCACCTCATCCTCACCAACCCACCCTCAACTTCATCATCTTCATCCTCACCTCATCTTCACCTTCACCTTCAACTTCTTCATCACTTTCACCCTCACCTTATCCTCAAGCTCACCTCATCCTCACCCTCACCCTCAACTTCTTCATCACCTTCATCCTCACCTCATCCTCACCCTCACCCTCTCTCTGCTCCCACCTCAGCCCTTCCCCCAGTCGTCCCCCACCTCCACCACCAACCCACCCTATCTCACCCTTCAGTCCCGCTTACCTTCTCTTTGGATCTAGGATGAAGACCTCTTCGATTTTTTTTTATCCATATTTATATATTCCTCTTCCTTCTCCTCATCATTTTCCTCCTCCTCCCCTTTCTCATCCTCATCTTCCTCCTTCTCCTCCTCTTCCTCCTCCTCCTCCTCCTCCTTCTCTTCCTCATCTTTTCCTCCTCCTCTTCCTCCTCATCATCATCATCCTCATCCTCCTCCTCCTCCTCATCATCATCATCATCATCATCATCATCATCATCATCATCATCCTCATTCCCTCCTCCTCATCCCCTCCTCTTCCTCATCTTCCTCCTCCTCCTCCTCTTCCTCATCTCCTCCCACTTCCTAGCCCTGAACCGTTCAACCCTCCTCACCCTCTGTCGATTCTTCGCGTCAGTTGGCTCCCCAGGGTCGACACCTCGGCACCCCAACACCTCCATTAACACCTTCAACCCAGTGACGCACTTGAACTGTCTTTATTCAGGCTAAGACCCGAGGATTTTATTCTTCCGGAGGGTCTTGTCCTGGGGTCTGAAAAGGAAGCTCGGTCTGTCCAGACCATGTTAGGTCTCAGACCGCATCATCTTCAGTTAAATAAAATAATTCAATCTTAGAACAAATATCAACATATAAGACACCATCATTGGATTGATGGGGCTAACACCTTCCGTAGTAAAGGCGTTATCACATTGGGATTTTTTTTTCCTAAGATTTTTGGAGCAGATTTCCAGCCCGCAGCTTTTGGAAAGGAATCTGATATTTTACAGGAACTTGATTTTTTTTTGCCAGGATATCAAATGATATTCTATGTAAATTGTTGTGAAAACAAAATTATTTGCCATAGTGATTTTACGGCGGAAAATTTTCTTGAGGTAGGCGGTACCGTCGATTAATCGGAGGTTGGAGGAAAAATAGCCCAGTGTGATAGCCCCTTTTCCAACCACCATCAATCTCCAACAAATTCAGCCCACCGACATCACCCCAGCGTCACCCTCTTTCCTCCAACATTATCACCTTTCTAAAGCAATATCACCCCAATTGCTTTCCTCCCCTAGAGGTCCCACAGCGTCCTCACTCCCTCCCCCCTCCTCACCTCCCCTCCCCTCCTCCGGAAACGTTAACCTCCCTTCGACTCCTCCCCCCTCCACCTCCCTACTCCTTCTTGGACACACACGGAGTGCCGTATTCCGAGCGTCATTACCCAGGTAATGGTCTTGCGCCAACAGCACTGCCTCTACCCTCGGCCCAACACGCGCGCACTCGCCCAGACACTTCCGTACTCTGTACCACCAAAAAATGAAAATCTGACTTAGGTTTAATGTTCCTGTTTTAGAATTCAACTTTTTGTAAATCTTGATTTTTATTCTACTTTATTTTATTTTGTTTTACTTAGTTTTATTTTATCTTATATGATTTGATTTTTTATCATTTATTTTTTATCATTTATTGATTTATTGATTTATTATTCATTTATTTATTTGTTTATTTATTTATTCATTTATTTATTTATTTGTCAAAGAAATCGAAGATAACATTTTGACTCTACAAAAAGAAGAAAAAAAAAAAAAATCCCATAACTAATTCTTTGCCAAGCAACATTTAGTATATTTTCTAGCATGATACCACTGGATTAGATACTTCACAAAATGAATTACGAAGTTGAAATAACTTTAGCACGAATCAGAGGTTTCATGGTATAAATGAAATCACATAACGTCTCGGGACTTGAGGGTTGGTTCCTCTTAATCCTCTTCTTCCTTCCCTTCCTCCTTTCCTGAGTGTGTCCTCCTCCTCCTCCTCCTCCTTCTCCTCCTCCTTTCCCTCATTCTCCTCCTCCTCCTTCTCCCCTCTTCATCCTCATCCTCATTCTCCTCTTCCTCCTCCTCCTCCCTCCCCTCCTCTTCCTCCTCCTTCTCCTCTTCCTCCTCCTTCTCCTCCTCCTCCTTTTCCTTCCCCTTCCCCTTCTCCTCCTCCTATCCTATTCCTCCTCCTCCTCCTCCTCCTCCTGGTCCTTCTTCTCCTCTTTATCCTCCTCCTCCTCCTTCTCCTCCTTCTCCTCCTCCTATCCTCCTCCCCCTCCTCCTCCTCCTCCTCCTCCTCCTCCTCCTCCTCCTCCTAGACCCTCATCCACCCGCTGGGTCCCCTCCCTCGCCCTTATCCTCACCCCCACCCAAGACAGCCACCCGTCACACCAAACCCCGAACCAAGAAAGCTCAAATCCCAGTCAACCTTTTCGTCAGACTCAATCCAAGGTTGATCCCAGCTTTGCCTACGACCCCGATAAAAGGAACCAGAGATTCGGGCAAACCCGTATTCGTATAGGAATGCATAGTTTGGACTTTATCTTACATGAGTGTATTCTACTGTATTACCTCTTTTTATCAGTTAACGTACTGAAGTTTTATTCATTTCCATATGTTTATGTATGTATCCTTGTCTCTATCATATACAAAGAGGGAGAGAGAGAGAGAGAGAGAGAGAGAGAGAGAGAGAGAGAGAGAGAGAGAGAGAGAGAGAGAAAGAATAAGAGAAAGAGAGAGAGAGAGAGAGAGAGAAAGGCGTAGAGAAACAGTCTTGGGGCTGAAGTGAAACGTAGAGAGAATGGGAAGTAGAGAAGGAGAGAAGGAGAGATAAAGAGAAAGAGGAAAGAAAGGGGGGAGATAAAGCGAAAGAGAGAGAGAGAGAGAGGGGTGGAGATCAAGCAAGAGAGAGAGAGAAAGAGAGAAAGAGAGAGAGAGAGAGAGAGAGAGAGAGAGAGAGAGAGAGAGAGAGAGAGAGAGAGAGAGAGAGAGAGAGAGAGAGTGGAGGGGGGAGAGCTCCATGGAGATAAATCAAATAGCCTAAAGGCAACTCCTTCTTTCTTGGAGTCGATTCATGGAGTTTCCCCGTTGCCGTCGTGGTTCGCCGAACATGAATGAACCAGGTGGGCAAATGAGTCGAGGGCTGAGCTAATTCTGGTTGCTAGGCAACCGAACTGCCTCTAGGTTACCGTCAGCTAAATAAGACTGTCTACTGGCTTCCGCGATTCAATATGGTAGCCATCCCCTACACCGAAGATTTTTTTTTTTTTTTTTTTTTTTTTTAGTTAATTTTGGCTATGACTTTTTAGAACCTGTGGTTTCCCTTAGCTGATAAGAATTGCCTGTTTGTAATCAGGTTAAAAAAGTAAAATATATAAACTGATTACTTCGGCTTAACGAGACCTCAGCCTTGTTTTTTGACTCCGTTATTTCGGGGTTTGCCTCCTTTTAGAAAATCAAAATTATTTGGCGCTAGACAAAAAAAGAACTGATGGAATGCGTCTCAGAGTTGAAAGGTTATGTGATGTTTAGGTTTCTGTAACAAATTAACCTTTTTGGTCCTAACTGAGCCATTTTCTTTAACCAAAGGAAACCCCTGTTCGGCAGAACGAACATAAGAACTGAAGAGACTGCAAGAAACCATAAGGCCTACACTAGGCAGTTCCATGTCCATTACCACCTTTCATTCATATCCATAAAGTCATCTGATCTGATCTTAAAACAACCAATTGTTTCAGTGCTGACTACATGAATACTAAATGAGAGAACGAGAGAGAGAGAGAGAGAGAGAGAGAGAGAGAGAGAGAGAGAGAGAGAGAGAGAGAGAGAGAGAGAGAGAGAGAGACAGAGACAGAGACAGAGACAGAGACAGAGAGAGAGACAGAGAGAGAGAGACGGAGAGAGAGAGAGAGAGAAAGGGAGAGAGAGAGAGAGAGAGAGAGAGAGAGACAGAGACAGAGACAGAGACAGAGACAGAGACAGAGAGACAGAGACAGAGAGAGAGAGACGGAAAGAGAGAGAGAGAGAGAGAGACGGAGAGAGAGAGAGAGAGACAGAGAGAGAGAGAGAGAGAGAGAGAGAGAGAGAGAGAGAGAGAGAGAGAGAGAGAGAGAGAGAGAGAGAGAGAGAGAGAGAGACAGAGAGAGAAAGAGAGAGAGAGACGGAGAGAGAGAGAGAGAGAGAGAGAGAGAGAGAGAGAGAGAGAGAGAGAGAGAGAGAGAGAGAGAGAGAGAGAGAGAAGGGTCAGCGTTGTTTCAATTAATCTTTTTACTACTACCCAAGACTCATACAATTGTTCTGACTGACGCCAGAAGATTTCCTTCAGCCGACGGGAAACCCATGAACCTCTTGGCATCTTGAAACGACCTCTGGTAATGTCAAAGCTTTTGGTGACGCCATATGTGTCATATTCTTATTACAAACGACCAAACACACACAAACTGGTTCGTGCTTTCTTTATTGAGGACGGCTGGATACCCACATGTATGATGTTTACAACGTGAATGGATTTGATTTAGATCAAGTTATGGATCAGTGAGACAATAATAAGCCAACAGTGAACCGACAGTGTTTCCATAGCAACCTCTTCTACATATGAAACAATTATTTTTTTTTACTATTGTTGATGTGAACACAGAAAGTAAGTTTCTCAAGACATTTGAAGTCCGTTAATTTGAAATGTGGTTTGAGCGCGACGGTTTATGGTGGTTATTTTGAAATTTTGTATCAGGTAGACGGTTATATTCCGTTATTTTTAAATTCGTCTGAGGACGACGGTTGTATTCCGTTACCTTGAAACGCCATCTAAAGGGGTTATCACACTGGGTTATTTTCCTCCAACTGTTGGAGCAGATTTGTAGCACGCAGCTTTCGGGAAGGAATCTGATATGCTGGAGGAAATGTATTTTCCTCCAGCATATCAAATGATATTCAATTTATCTATTTATTTATTTATTTATTTATTAACTTTTTATTTTGTTTATTTATTGTATTCTTTATCTATTTATTTTATTATTATTATTTCTATTCATTTATTCATTTTTATTTATTTCAGTTTTTTTATTCATTTATTTATTTTATTTTTATTTTTCTATCTTTTTATTTTGTATTATTTGTTTTATTTATTCATTTATTTATTTATTTATTTATTTATTTATTTATTTTTTATTTTATTTTATTTTATTTTATTTTTTTTTTTATTTTTCTATTTTTTTGAGAAAACAAAATTTTGCCATAGCGATTTCACAGAGGAAAAAGTTCTGGGGATGGGCGGTACCGCCCATTATTCAAAAGTTGAAGGAAAAACATCCCAGTGTGATAACCCCTTTAGGTCGACGGTTATATTCCGTTACCTTGAAACTCTGAGGGTGACAGTTATATTCCGTTATTTTGAAATCGCTCTCCGAGCGCGGCTCCAAGAAGAATGCGGCCCCAGCTGTGTTGTGGCTAGTGATGCGTTGGCGAACCTCGCCGGCAGATGTTGTCCCCTCAAAGTGAAGAACCTCAATAGAACCTTCAGCCGAAACTTAGGAGGAATTTGACCTCTTCAACACAGTGGCTAAGCTTCTAGGTTTAGGTGTGGGTGATACTAGAAAACTTTACTAGCCTGAGAAAGGGCCGGTCTATGGGCTGAAGTCCACTTCGACTTCTCCACTAAATAAAGTTATTTACTTTTTGCTTTATATATTTTCTCTTGACTAAAATTACATGATTTTATTCACCAACAGAAGAAAGTTCTCAGGACTTGGAGAAGCTAAACTATCTCAATAAATGTCCTCGGTGATGTCCGGAACACACGTAACCCACATAAAACTAGACTCTCTTATCTAACAAGGAGAGGAAGAGGATTTCAGGCTTCAGTGTTACAGACACATTGATGAAGCCTTTCAGCTCGATGTCATGTATTATGGTTATCGTTCTGGCTAATGAGTGGGGATTCCATTCAGCTTAGGACGTAGGTTACTGGACTGAGGTAGTCAAAGTTAATTAAATCAAGTACTGTGCTATAGCATGATTTCTGAGTGTTGTTCTTCCTCACGACAGGAGATTTTATTCATTTAATGAATTGCTTCTGCATTAAAGACATACATAGTAATGAGTAGAGAGGAAAGAGAGAGAGAAATAGAGAGAGAGAGAGAGAGAAACAGAGAGAGAGAGAGAGAGAGAGAGAGAGTAAACGAAAAAAGAGAGCAAAAAAGAAATACAGACTGATTCGAAGATGTCTTGTGGCCCGAAGTCGATAGTTTCCGAGGAGAGTCGGGCGGTGTTGCTGGCTCTTTCTTTGTGTGACAATCTATTTGCGGTTTTGCTCGCCCAATTTGCCACACCAAAGGGATCACTTCTGCGGCTGCGGCTGCGGCCGACTGCCACCACAACCACAACCACAGTGGTGGCCCCACAAATGTGGCAAGTGGTTATCATTGTCCTCTCGTTCTTGCGCTCGAGTTTCGAGAACGTTCTTTTTTCTTTATGTTGTCACTATCTTCTTTGTTTTACTTTCGCTTTTCTTAATATCTCAGGTCGAGCTTGATCAGAGGCTTTGGTGAGGACTAAAGAGAACAGAGGATTGGATGCCGGCAAGATGACGGCACAGTGCCGGTGTGCAAGTTCGCAGGAACGTGGAAGATGCGATGTTGTTGCAAATTTCCGGGGATGCGCATTTCCACGATGAAAAATAATTCCTCCAAAACGTTTCTGCTTCGTTCAGGGAAAAAGGAAAAAATATTATTTGTTCATCATCATCATCATCATCATCATCATCATCATCATCATCATCATCATCATCATCATCATCATCATCATCATCATCATCATCATCATCATCATCATCACCATAGTCATCATCAGAGCTGGCAGAGGGGGTTGATCAAAGAACACTGAGATGGTTTGAGCATGCGGAAAGTATGAGTGAAGAAAGACCAGCAAAAGAGTCTGGGAGATGGAGGTGGGTGGAGTGAACCTGAGGGGAAGACTGAGAGTGAGGTGGATGGATGGAGCGAAGGGGCACAGAGTACAAAAGCAATGTCTGTCGAGAATAAGAGGTGTTAATGGAGAGTGGGTGTGAATTGATGAGAAAATGACGCGACCCAGAGGATTTTTTTTTTTTTTTTTTTCACTGATCTGTAAATCCTCGAGCACCGCTGTGGAGGTGATGTTTCTTGCCCCACTGCTTCTCACCCGATCAGTGGGTATTGCACCTCACCTACAAGGAGACAGAATAAAAGACACTAAATGTGTTTTAGGTACTGCAATAATAACATTGGTAATAATGGTAACAACAACAATAATAATAATAGTGATATAAGGATGATGATAATGATAGCAATAATAACAGTAATAATGATGATAATAATGATGCTAATAATAATGATAATGATGATGATAATGATATGATAATAATGATGATAATTATAATAATATTAAAAATATCAATTAATAATAATAATGATGACAACTGATAATAATGATGATAATAGTAATAATAATGATGATGATGATAGTGATAATAATAATGATAATAATGACAATAATAGTAATGACAATAATAGTAATGACAATAATAGTAATGACAACAATAGTAATGACAACAATAGTAATGACAACAATAGTAATGACAACAATAGTAATGACAACAATAGTAATGACAACAATAGTAATGACAATAATAGTAATGACAATAATAGTAATGACAATAATAATAATGACAATAATAATAATAACAATAATAGCAATAATCATAATGATGATAAAATAATATTCTTACTATTGTTACTACAACTATTGATACCACTACCTTTGAAATGAAAGAATTATAACTATATCGATTAACCCACTGAACCCTGTAACATAATATACAAATACCACGAATCTTTTTAGGCGTGGGGCTGGATTAACCCTCTCCACTTCGGCCGTAAAGTGCAATGTTTTGTTTTGACGGTTCTATCCGAGGGAGTGCCCCAAAGATGATTAGGTGGAAACTCCCCGAGATTAACCCTTTCACTCCAAGGACTTAGTCCACTGGGTTTGCTTGAACCAACAACAGGTGATGTTATCTAAACGTGGTTGTAGTCTCCGGAATGAGTTAAACCTTCTTCGTTTAACCTCTCCAACACGTGAACTAAAGTCTCACCTTTTTGGTGTTCCTTGGGAATTATGTAGACCCAACAACAGGTGATGTTATCTGAACGTGGTTGTAGTCTCCTGAACGGGTTAAACCTCCTTCGTTTAACCTCTCGAACACGCGAACTAAAAACTCTCGCCTTTTTGATGTTCCTCGGGAATTATGTAGTCCCAAATATATATGGAAGTGCCAGAGGGTCTTGGCACGTGGTCAGAATGATTCAGGTCTCCTTGGCGCCCCCTCAGGTCTCCAGGTAATCCCTTGTGACGCCGCCAGTCACGCCTGGCGACACCGGAGACTGACGACGGTGGCAATTATGTTTTGGCGACGGAATGTTGGCAACCAGCAAGACCTATTGACGTCGACGGAATCACAGATCGATGACTGTAAGGGTGATTTTCAACTTCAAGGGAGTATTGGTCCATCGGCTACAATGTATCCTGGAAAGAAAACTACTTTGATGCAGTATTTTACGACCTTGTCATGGATTTAAAGTTCTGCCATATTGCATTTCTGTTGCAAACCGTCGCTAACTTTTAATCAAACTAGTGAACTTAAATGCACGTGAAAGGAGATTTTTCCGTGAGGGGTTTAAGATTAAATTCAAAGAAACAGAAGTGACGGTATAAATAACTCCAACCCCCTTTTTCCTTCTTGTTCTTTTAGACCGAAAACCCAAGCCTCGCGGTCGTTTGTTTTTCTTCTTGATTGCACTTTACTGACGTATCTATACATGTGTACACACCTACTCTGCGGACTCAGTTATTGAAGACCGATCACTCTTAAAGGGAGGGAGACTGTTTATGGTTTGCTGTTGGATATGAACTGGGATGGCACTAAATTTGATGAAGACAGTGACTGTAAGTACTGCAGTGCTTTTAGTGCCAACGCTAGTGTATTGATGTCCATAAATCACTGACGCCATAGATATTGACGTCAAGAATTGATGCTCTGACGTCATTCTAAGATGCAGGCACTAGAGTCAGGCATCAGCGTCCATGTAAAGGGGTTATCACACTGGGCTTCCACGGGCTTCACCAGCGCCAACCATTGAGTTCGTTTACGCAAAAACGACTTCGGTTGTGATATTTGTCAAATCTCCTAATATCAAATCATCTCTCCGTCATATATAGCAAAGCTGAATGATAACAAAGAAATTGTAAACCTACAGGAATATTAGACACACACTGATGGAATTTTCTTAGACAAGTCTAGATTCCAACAAACGAAGTCATATACTAGCTATTCAAATGAAAGTTGGAGGTTGGATGTTGGAGGTAAAATAGACCAGTGTGATAGCCCCTTCAGATACCCATGACTCCCAAAAGTCGAAACATAATAATTCTGTTGTCGACTTCACCATTAACCTTCTTCGACAATGCAAGATATTACTCGCAACTTCAGGTGTCGACGATGGCTATAGGTGTCGACAGAGCAGTAGAAGGTGGCGACGACTGAGTCAGGTGTTGATAGCGGATAAGTCCCGGCCCCTTCAACACCTCGTATGTCCCTCCCCGCACCTGCTGGCAGCATCTCACGCCCACGAGTCTCACGGGCCACCCGCTCGCTCACCTGTACCTTTGCACCTTCTACAAATGGACCATTTATTCTCATTCCTGAAACCCCATGTGTGTCTATAAAGTCGGCATACCTACGCGTAATCCATCACAGACGACGGGCAATATGTAGTGTTACCCGGGATTGGACAAGTGTATGTATGGTCGTTTACCTTTGTTGTGGATATTATCACACGCGAATTACTTTCCCTTGTAGTCTTCAGTGTCTGTGGACTAAAATAAAAAAAAAAAAAATAAAAAAAAAATAAAAAAAATAAAAAAAAAAATCGAGAAAAGAAAAGTCCTTCATGCTCCAGGGATTCAGCAGTACATTACACTTAAATTTACTGTCATGTGAGCTCAATTCTAAATATCGGACACTCGAAGAATTTATTTGTATTTAAGCTTACGTTTCCAGAGCAGCCATGCGTTGGCTTTTCACGCCAAGATACGTGATAAAGAGTCCACCCTGGGCTCGATTTGAACGTACTGTCCGTGCCGTGTGGCTAATTTGATAAAAAACATAAGAACGTCAAGAGATCATAAGGCCTACACTAGGTAGCTCCATGTCCATTACCACCTATCACCCCATCCATAAAGTTATCTAACCATCTCTTAAAACAACCAATAATTTCAGCACTCACTACATGGTTACTGAGTCTATTCCATTCGTTAACTACTCTATTGGTGAACCAGATCTTCCCATATATTCATGCATTTTATTTATTATTTACATTATTATAGTTTTTATTTATTCATTTATTTGTTTATCATTATTATGATTTTTTCGCATCCGACCTAGATATGGACCTAAAGGTCTCCTGTCGGCATTCTCTACCTTTGTAATTCTTTGTAATATAAACGCACTGATAAGCTTCAAAATTCATCAGAGGTTAACTATATTTCATTGTTCAGTAGCCGTGATCACTACAAAGGGACTGTGTGTGTGTGTGTGTGTGAGTGTGTGTGTGTGTGTGTGTGTGTGTGTGTGTGTGTGTGTGTGTGTGTGTGTGTGTGTGTGTGTGTGTGTGTGTGTGTGTGTGTGTGTGTGTGTGTGTGTGTGTGTGTGTGTGTGTGTCTGATTCACCACCATGGTCTTGGATCACGTGTTGGACTCGTGATCGACAGCTATTTCCCTCTCTGAAGAGAACTCGGAGCTCATGCATGACCGATCTGTGGGTAATTCTGTGACCTTACACGCACACGCACCCCCAACTCCCCGCCTATGAGAGTAGGAATAACGACACGCAGCGCAGCGATGCTAAAATTATTTCATCCCTCGGCGGGATTCGAACCCGGACCGCCGTAATGGCAGCCGGGAACTCTACCAGTGTGTGTGTGTGTGTGTGTGTGTGTGTGTGTGTGTGTGTGTGTGTGTGTGTGTGTGTGTGTGTGTGTGTGTGTGTGTGTGTGTGTGTGTGTGTGTGTGTG
>NC_134810.1:36550289-36562789 GCF_046742065.1 Oratosquilla oratoria
AACCTAACCTTACCTAACTTAACCTAACCTAACCTAACCTAACCAAACCTAACCAAACCCAACTCCTGGAATCTTACCTTATACGCGCGTTCGTCGGTCATCAATCTCGAGCGATGGAGGTCACGTGTGGGGTGCCAAGGTTTAGTGCCATGGAGGTCATATGGCAGTGCCAATAAAGCTACATAACTGCCCTTAGTCTGGTGCGAGTGGCATTCAGCAAGGCTTCTGTGAGACAGTCGGCAAAGCTAACCCAGTCAATTCTATTCAACTTCAGATAAACGGCTTATAATCTAGCTTAACATAGCTTGATCTAACCTAACATACCTTACGATTGAGAGTTTATCTTTAATGGTCTATTTCAGGACCGGCCTGTCCTCTAGATGATGATACAGCCTTTTACCCAACCACGATAGCTTGACCCGTAGTCAACGGGGGTCATTATTCTATATTTTATCCGGCTACCCACGGTGTTTAAGTGATAATTAATTATTCCTGTCTGGTAGTATTGCAAACATGACAAAAAGTATGCCCATAACTCCTAGATATATTGGAATGGCTTATGTTCTTGAATGAAGTCTGAAGCCAGTTTAATCAGCTCGACTGTAATCACTAAGATATTACACTGGGTTTCTACGTAGCTCTGATATCCAACTTTTTTAGAGCAGAGTTGGGAAGCCATGTGAACGCGAAATGAACAATTACCTAGGATTAATTACTGGAGGCTGAGCTCGGGCTCTCCTCGTCTGAGTCAAAGGCTCTCCAGTCGAACCTAACCTAACCTAACCTAATCTCACGTAACCCAACCCAACCTAACATAACCTAATCTCACCTTACCCAAACTAATCCAACCTAACCTGACCGAGCCTAACCTAGCCTAACCTAACCTAAACCTAACCTAAACTAACCCAACCCAACCCAGTCTAACCTAGCTTAACCCAAACCAGTCTAACCAAACCTATCCTAACCTAACCTAACCTAATCTGACTTAATTTGTTTCAATTGTACCCCATTTAAGTGCCAGAGGATTCGAATACAAGTAGCGAGTAAAGAAATGATATTAAAATTTCATCAATTATATAAATTTAAAAGGTATTTTTTTGTGAAGAATGCACTTATTCTATATATGTTTTGTCGTTGTTTCTGCTATGGCTTTCCTTTCTGGGTTTCCTGTAAACGTTTACTGGAATCATCATAACTTCCAGTGTCTGGTGGGAGATATGCTAGCATTTTCATGAGGAGATGCAAGTGAACAATTTTAATCCTTATAAAGGTCGATTAAATTATCCCTAGGACACTGACAGAACACTCTGATCACTGGACTATGTCATCTCCCGCGCGTGTGGGTGGACAGATCACAAGCGAAGGGGAGTGTCACGTAGAACGTGGAACGCGGCACCACGTGTGAGTGCCAAAGAAAACAAGAAGGTGAGATTTGGACGCTGGCACCTCCAGCGCGCGATGCCACGGGATCCATCAGCGTCACCCTGAGCCGACCTGACACCTGAGCACGATGTATCGTTTCTGCTTCGACTGGCGCTTACAGACTCACTTGGCACCTTAGTCTGGGTGGCACTGGTTATCAGATTGTTATTTGCGATCTCGCGTCACCAAGAATCACGATTTTGTTTTGGTCCATTGCCGACAGTCGTCTGGTTGTTATCTACCGTCTCGCGTCACTAAAAATCAGGTGGATGTTTTGATCTAGTGCCACGAGCCACCACGTTGTTATTTATGATCCTGTTTATCTGATAATTAGACCTTTTGATCTAGTGCCGCGACTCATCTGGAGTTATTTGTGATCTTGTGGTATTGTACTCTGTTTAAAAGAAGTTAACAAAGATGTTCTTCTATAATGGTACTGAATTTGCTTTGTGGTTGTCAAATCTCGTACAGAATGTAGATCTTTAAGATGCCTTTACCCTCTCTTAATTTTGAAAATATACATGTATATTTATTCATTGTATCACCTAAGTTTTTTTCAAGTAAGAGAACTTCTTCCTAGATATTTTTTAATGGGTTTAGTACATCATCTGGGTTTAGTATATCATCTGGGTTTAGTATATCATCTAATCACGAGTAATGTGACTAATTTTGATCTAGTGCCACTAATAGATTGTCTGGTGACATCTAACATACATTGTCTTCGTACCACACATAGTCTGACAAATGTTTGGGATCTGATTTCCATTGTAACCAAGCTGGGTATAAAGTCGGATAGTGGAAATGGTCTAATGGCTGGCACCAGCATTGGGGTTATTTGAACTTTTTCCTTGATTGCGTAAAAATTATGTCTTTGGCCGACTCTGAATGAGTCCCGATGGACACACAAAGGTACATAGATCAATAGGGACCCGTTTGTTTAGTAGCACTAGAATATATATAAAACTTATGAAAAACTATATTGATGGGGAAAGGTAATCTATTCAATCTTAAGAGTTTATAACCAAATCAATACCCCATTACTTTCGACATGATTCACCTATTCTAGCTACAGCCAACCAATTTCATTCAGTTGAAAGAGACCCATCCTCTGAGTATCAAATGCTTAACCAATCTGTAATAACCCTTTACGCATAATGTAACCGTATGGTGAGTCTGATGTTTATGATTAGGAAATGTGCAGGTCAGCAAGATTAGAAATATTGCCCAAAGCTAGCGCCTGTCGGCACCTTCTTGCATGCATATGGATCACGTGTCAGGCATGTGATAATCTTTAGTAAGGATACAATGATTTGTGTTCATCATCATAGCTTATCGCGCCAGACGGTCAGCCGTTCTAGTGGTTTATGATTATTGTCTCAGTCAGTGTTCAGTCGATCGTGTGAAGTTGGACATGTGGCTAGGACATGATTTGGCTTATATTAATCTTATACTGCCTGCCTCCAAGCGATTTTATCTAATTCAGGGAAACACAACAGCAGTCGGAGTTCTTGTTGAGAAGAGACATAGACCACGCCCATGTAAAAATGAGTAGTCACTAATTAGAAGAGATAGTTAGGAGAGGTAATTAGTCGTGATTACTGGAATGTTTATGGAGCATATGGCGAATTCTGACGTGTAAGGAAAGATGTCACTTGGGAAATTTGTTGGAAATGGAGACATGTTGTGTGAAACTATGCACGATTTAGAGTGTGAACACATCAGCAGTGACCAAGTGCAAATGTGAAAATATACAACACGGATTGAAATATTCGTGTGTGTGTGTGTATGTATGTGTGTGTGTGTGTGTGTGTGTGTGTGTGTGTGTATGTGTGTGTGTGTATGTGTTTGTGTGTGTGTGTGTGTGTGTGTGTGTGTGTGTGTGTGTGTGTGTGTGTGTGTGTGTGTGTGTGTGTGTGTGTGTGTGTGTGTGTGTGTGTGTGTGATTTACGAAAGCATGTGCACATCGATCAGATGTGCATGAAACACATCAATCAATGGGTAGAAATTACAAACACCCCTCTGTACATTGATCCCAGACGGCCATGATCACCTAAATCACCCATAACAGAAAACGATGAATGGTTTCACTGTATTGAAACAGTTGAACATAGAGATTGAAAGGTGATTGAGTTTAAGCAGGTGGTAGATAGAGAAGATAGAAAAGCAACAGTGGAGAGATAGAGGTAGAGTTAGAGTTAGAGGGGATATATGGGCTAGAGAATGTCAAACGAGTATACTCATATGGTTTAGCAAATGCAGGTAGTAGGGAGGGGAGAGGAGGGCAGCGTACACGGGAGATGAAAAGAGGGGATAGAGACAGAGGGTGGGTTGGGGGAAAGAGGGGAAACAGGGCGAGGGGATGTCCTTCACCGGAAGACGCATGGGCCAATGGGACCCTAGAGTTTGTGTTGTTGTAAGTGGTTGCGCTGTTATAGATGGATGTGTGTGCTGTAATGCCTACACATGGCATATTCCAGATGTTGTGTTGCGTATGCTCTTTCTGGTATGCGTCACACACACACACACACACACACACACACACACACACACACACACACACACACACACACACACACACACACACACACACACACACACACACACACACACACACACACACACACACACACACACACACACACACACAAACACAAACACACATCTTTCATAAAGGGGGTAGTGACGATTATTATTTTCAGACTTTTTTCCGAGCCGGAAACAGGGCTCAAACCCGGGACATTAAGTTCAGGACCCTAAACCGTTAGCTATTGTAGATTGTTTGTGTACTCAGCTTATATGTATAATGTTTATGTTGAATGTATTGTGTTGGGTGTTTGTAATATGTTGTATTGCATATTGTATAGCAAGAACTGACGCCTTCCGGTATACAGTTTTCACTATTACTTTAATATCCATTATTTACTTTTGTCTATTTATTTTTCCTTTACTTATTCAAATCTCATGATCTTGCGAAATGTTTCTTTTGATTATTTCCTCTAATAGTATCGTTTCTTCCGCAGGTCAGGACGTGCCAAGCTCGTCCACGTCTTCCTCTTCGAGTGTCAACACATCAAGTTTGGACTGTCTCTCCCTCATCGTAGAGAGCATCAGCCCCAACAACACGGGCATCCTCAACTCAGTGGCAGACAAGAACACGTAATCCAAGAATCTGTCAGCTGACAGTGCCGCCGTGCCCGGGAGGGAAACAGTGGAATCAGCTGACAGAGCGGCAGCAGTGCTTGAGAAACGGTGCCAGGAAACAGTGCCGTTAGATGACCTAGGGGGAAATCTTTCCGTAAACAGTGTCTTTTGTAGGAGTGCCTAGATGCAGTGCCTTCACTTGTCTGGACGGCAGAACTTCTGTGGAAAGATGTCCTTTAGAAGTAGTACTTAAAGAGATTAGTTAGTACCGTAAAGTTGAAGAGAAGAAACCATGTTTGCAAAACAGTGTCTTGTACCATCTTTTTCAAAAGTAGTAAAGCTCAAGAAACAGTGTCTTAAGGACACTGCATTCAGGTGGTCACAAACACTGCCATTAGTAGAAGAACAGTGCCTAGGTAACAGCAGTGCCTTCAGTGAATCGTGTAGTTCTCTGATCAGCTGGTACTAAAACAGTGTTCGGAGAGAGAGAGAGTGCCTTGATTCTAGTGCCTTGAAATTGAAATGTTACTGCGAGTACCGTCCACAATGGAGCATTCTTTAAGAAAATTGCTGACAGCAGACACCAAAAACGGCGCCAGAGAAGAATGCCAAGCATGTACAGTAAGGCAGTGTCTGGAACTTTTTTTCTATCATTTAACGATGAAGCACTGTATAGAAAACGGACAGCGGAGCAGTGCTAGACAAACTGGAGGAGTCTTTATGTGAAACGTCTGGAAATGGCTCGGTCCCTCTATCGAAGAGGTCTCCGAAGTCTGAACAATTCACATCATAGAAATTAGTGTGAGCTTTGAGTAGCCGCTATGTGTGTCGCATTTAGTAAAGAAGACAAAGAACTTTCCACAAGAAAGAGAATAAAAAATCAAAGAGGACAAGGTGCTCTTGAACAAGATTAAAAGGGTAACAATTTATCCTTCCTCTTAGGAAGAGCTCTTAGGTAGTCACCCGTTAAATGAGCGTCAAAATATTTTATGAGTTTTGACATGATTTGAAAAAAAAAAATATAACTTTTAATGAGTCAGCAAATTTCATGAGAAAGGGCATCTAGCGAGTTGATACGCTTTATAATTTTTTTATGTATGTTGCAGATTAATCAAAGTTAAGATGACTTAAATTCTCAGTGGGACGTGACCTAGGACGATGAAAAAAATTAAGAAAAAACCAGCAGCAGAAGGGAACCAGTTGGTACTTACCGAGGTTGTTCACATTATGAGAAATAAAATTCTCCTAAATCAAGGAAAATAGTGAGTAGCGTTGGGGAGAGAGAGAAAGAGAGAGAGAGCGAGAGAGAGAGAGAGAGAGAGAGAGAGAGAGAGAGTGGGAGGGAGACACTCTTAGAAACTCGTCGTGCTTTGTAAAGCTCATTCTTTTAGTTAAACCGAGGTGCTTTGCCGTGAAAAGGGTCCAGCGTTGCTTTTGCAACGTTAAGCTTATCTAGCTTTTAGCGTGTAAGTAAGCTTTTCATTTGTATTTCGGACGAGCACCTAATAGGGGTGCCATAAATTACAGACCACCTAACCCCCCCACCTTCACCAGGTCTTTAACCCCTAAATACCCCTAATAAGGGCGTGGAAACAGAACAATATCTGTCCAAGGGATTTTTAACTGGGGGAAGGGTGGGGGTTAGGAGTGTTATGAAGAGGGGTGGATTACACAGGAAGAACATACTGACCTTTTGGTCCATAACTAGGCCGGACAGGGAATAATAGGGATAGGAAATAGACAGATGAGTGTCTATATGTAGATGGTGGAGGTCACTTATCCAGGTATATTATATAGATAGAAAAGACTGGTGGCGTGTGTGTGTGTGTGTGTGTGTGTGTGTGTGTGTGTGTGTGTGTGTGTGTGTGTGTGTGTGTGTGTGTGTGTGTGTGTGTGTGTGTGTGTGTGTGTGTGTGTGTGTGTGTGTGTGTGTGTGTGTGTGTGTGTGTGTGTGTGTGTGTGTGTGTGTGTGGGTGTGTGTGTGTGTGTGTGTGTGTGTGTGTGTGTGTGTGTGTGTGTGTGTGTGTGTGTGTGTGTGTGTGTGTGTGTGTGTGTGTGTGTGTGTGTTTTACCATGGTCTTTGGATCACTCGTGATCGACAGCTATTTCCCTCCCGGAAGAGAGCTCAGACCTCGTATGACCGATCTATGGGTAATGTGTGTGTGTGTGTGTGTGTGTGTGTGTGTGTGTGAGAGAGAGAGAGAGAGAGAGAGAGAGAGAGAGAGAGAGAGAGAGAGAGAGAGAGACACAGGGAGACAGATAAACAGAAAGAGGGGGAGAAAGAGAGAGAGAAAGAGAGAGAGAGGATATGAGAAAGCTCCATGTCTGATGAACTCCTTCAGCTCGACGACCTACATAAATGATTTTGTGCTGTCTAACGTTACTCGATTTCACTCAGCCTAGGGTCGTCGTCACAACGAAAAGATCTAATATAAACAATCTCCCATGATCTTTCACAAATAAAGAAAACACGATGAGAAACTGAACCAATATTTTTAATTATAGTCTGTTTATTTTAACTTGGCAGAGATTTTTCGTAAGATAAAAGAAATCATCATGAGTTGGAGTAAGAATTTTGGAAAAAGGCATATTTCAACTTGAAGAAAAAAAGGAAATGGTGAAAAATAGTAATTCATATGATATTGAGAATTACGACCCAAATATTCACCATTGTTAGTGGTTAGTAATAACGATAATGATGATGGTAATAACAATATCGATAATAGTAATAATAATAATGATAATGATAACATTAATAATAGTAATAGCAATAATAACAATAATGATAATGATATAATAATAACAATATTGATAACAATAATGATAGTAATATTGATAATGATGATAATAACAGTGATGATGATGATCATGCTTGTAATGATAATGTAAACAATAATAATTCTAAAGATAAGAACAAAAAAAAGATAAAATTCTGCCAAGTTGAAATAAATAGACTAGACATGACAGTATGATACAGAACGACACACCGATTCTAAGACAGTATGAGAACGAGCAAAGGAAAACATCAACATCTTGAAAGACTATGGGATTAAAGGTTCGATATATCAAAACACATGCATACATAACATACACTAAGGTGCCTTCAGGCCTTATCCCCCTTATAGGAGTAATCAAATCAAAACACACAATGGGAAGATAGGTCCGAGTTTGATGTATCTGAAGACTTTGCAAGGGTGTTTGCTATCTTGAGAGTCAGTCAAGAGTTTGGTAAAGTGAAAGTGTGAGAATGAATGAAAGAGTCTGATTCTCTGAAAGACGGGACGAAGATGAGTAAAAGTTTGTCATATTCATGGAAGAGAGCTGTGTGACCGGGTGAGTGGGAAATACTTAGCGAAGTTCCGGGAAAGAATGAAACGCCCCGGTAGTCTGAGTCTGCACGAGACGGAGAATAGATCCGGCATACTGAAGGATAATATTAGATAGAAAGTTTGGTGTACTGGAATATAGAACGATAATAAGTAGTATATCTTAAGACTGTAAGAGATTGAGAAGATCTGAGATAATGAGTCAGTCTGTGGTCTAGAAGGAATAGTATGAATGAGAGGAAGAATTTATTCCGGGGAATAAAAGACTAAGGATTCTGTGACCTCTCACTTCTTTGACGAGACTCCAATCCGGGGGTCCTAAAAACAGACAAGTACTAAACCTATTGTTAAGAAACTTTGTACAGACATGCATGGGAAGATGAGGCTAGGGAGGGATACATGGGACTTTGGAAAATATTTTGTTATCAGGTGAATAACATATCATTTGACAAGCCTCGATTTGTGTCCTTCTCAAGAGTAGATACCTGCTGATGGTTTGACTGGAGATCACAGGTGTCAAAACTGATCCCCGGTGGACTCCGCTCATCCGAGCCGCGGCACGGGGACATGTCACAACACAATATGACAAATAAACCAACCAATAATAGCCCGATGATCTATTCATCTCCCACAACCTCACATTTACAGATATTGATTTCAGCCTCCAACACCAATTCTCCTGCCCATCCCTCCTAAGCCGCGACATCACGCAATAAATATCCCTAAGAATCGCCCGGTGGCTATAGCCTTCTTTCATACACAAATATCTTTTCATTTTCATACAGACGTCTCTTCCCCTCCTACAACTACCAATTCCGCACTAGCGGGTGGTCTTTTTTATGTAGTCTATAGTCCTATCAATGGCGAGACCAATCAATAGCAATCAGATGACAGGACCAATCAAGACATGGAGAAGCCAGAGACCAGGCACTGTTGCTGGATGAAGAGACACTTTATCTACCAATAGACCAAAACACAACTCTTGAGAAAGACATAAATCAATATCAGTCGAGTGGTGTCCTACTCTCTTCATAAAAACTCCAAAGTCCTCCGCTTCCTTCTCTTCGTCTTCCCGTACTAAATTTACTATATAACTTTTTTTTTCGCTCATGGTGCTCATAGTGCCTTATCACGATGTTAACCAGCGTCTCTGAGACATCAGTGGCGTGAATGTATTGGTAAAAATGCTTGTTAAGATATTCCATTCATAATAGTATCTGAATAAAGACCTCTTTAGAATTTTTCGATTTTTCTTTCCCTTTCGTATGTGGTCTCTAAGCGGCCGTTCTTATATAGCCATTGTTCAAAGTCTGAGAAAAGATGACAGACAAAATATCCAACACACTGTGCAATCTTACAGTGTTTACACTTATAACAGATGTGAGTGGCAGGGTGGTGAGATAAACACCGAGAATCATTGAAGTTTTATTAACTAACGTTTCGCTCTTAACAGAGCTTCTTCAGAGTGTACAAACATGATCGGGAAATCAACAGTTTTATACCTTATATCATTCCGCGTTCCTCCCTTAACCCACCCCCTCCCTCCCTCTCGTACCCTTCAACTCCTGTAGGACCATCCAGCCGGACGTTTTGGGCAGATGTCTTTTCGAATACATTTCCTACTGCATACACAACATTTTCTCCTGATCATGTTGTGACTACTCTTTGGACCACGTTTCTCAGGTCACTATCAACACGTTTACCCAAATAGGATGCCAGTAGGTAGGATACGAGTCACTCACCATTGTCTGTGGTGGGTTAATAATTGCACTGAGCGAAACGTATCTTTACCACGATTTGCTGCGTCACATCATCTAGTTACATCATCATCACGTAGACCCTGGTTTGTTTCCCACCAATTGTAGATGACTGATTGATGGCTGTCTGATCACATGATGCAAAGATGGATTTTCTTCATCGTCACCTTTGTGGTCAGGGTAAGGGTAGGTGTGGTGAAATGTCTCTAATCCTGCAGTACGACAGTTTTCGCTCCCATGCGACCATTCATTTCATCCGCGTTACCCGTTTCAAGCTATCAGTTGTGTTTTCATTTTGTGAACTGATGTGTTAGTGGTAAAGATGTTTTGTGCCCTGTGAGTATTCTTTCATTAGTTATATGTTAAACTAAAAATGACCACCAGAGTGCAAAAAGTTAATATCAAAACACAGTGTAGTGCTTACAAGCCAGGAATGAGCAAGGATATCAAGGCAGGGTAAGTAAGCGAATGAATGATGGGCCGTTTACTTTCACTGATGAATGCTCCTGAATGAATTATAGAGTTCATAAACACATTTGCTAATGATATGGAAATATTATTATTATGAAACATAGCTATTTGGCTGGGATGTATTTAGCAGTATTGTCAGGACGGAAAAACAAATTTTAACTGTGGTATACTATGACCAAAATATTGGTTGTAGAGAGAAGCCATTATAAAGGGGTTATCACACTGGGCTTCCACGGGACTCACCAGCGCCAAGTTAAGAGTTCAAGTTCGATTACAATATTTTGTTTTTCGAATCTCCAAATATCAAATTATCCTTCCCTTATATATAGCAAAGCTAAATAATGAACTAAGATATTGTAAACCTATACGAATGTTAGACATACTGTTGGAATGTTCTTAGAGAAGTCTAGATTTCTGTAAGCGAAGTCATATGCTAGTTATTCAAATGGAAGTTGGAGGTAGGGTGTCGGAGGAAAATAGTCTAATGTGATAACCCGTTTACGTGTTGGTTTCTCGTGGCGTCATACACAGGAGCACAGGCATGTCATGGTAAAATTCCAGAATCACGCAAACATGGTTATCTAACATGAAACTTACGTTGTCCAATAGCTCCTAACCTAACCTAACCTAACTTAACTTAACGTAACCATTGCATAGAAAAAATAGATATTTAAAATGCAAAAAAGAAAAAGATCAAGAATGTGTTTGCGTGATACTGGAATGCCCCCACTTTTGTTCGTAGGTACCATGCGTAGGAGCACAGACGACACAGCCCTGCTATCAAAGGCATGTCTTCCAGAATCACGCAAACACTAATATTCAAAATGAAACTTACTTTATCCAATAGCTCCTAACTTAATATAATCTAACCTAACCTAACCTAGCCCAACCCAACACAACCTAATATAACCATTCCATAGAAAAATAAATATTTGAAATAGAATAAAGAAAGAAGTGAAAAATGTGTTTGCATGATTCTCAGACGACAAAGAAAACAATCAGCCCTGTTATCACAGGCTGTGACAAAGACAATGCAGTATTATTTTAGTTGTGCACACCTACGCTATATAGTATTAGACAATTAAATACTAACTTCGTATATTATAATACATGAACGTAATGTGCGATTTTCTTGGCGGAAAAAACTTACTACAAGCAAATTTACTAACGAACGAAGCCGCTAGGATACAGTGTGGACGCCATGCCAGTCCAATATCAGACGACGGCTTTCATGTTGTGGACCGGGTATTATCCAACTTTAGGTGGCGTTAATAAGCGCTGTTACAAAGACAATCGGGCTTCCTTGGACTTTATGAGATAACACGGGGTTCTGCCGTCGTCTGTTAATTGCCCAAGGTACAATAATAATCAAGCTTTCAGCATCCGTGACGACGACGACGACCCGGATGATCTTTAGAATTGGAGGTACTGAATTACTAAACATTGGTTAGGTTACGTAGGTTAGTTAGGTAGGTTACGTTAGGTTAGAATAGGCTAATTTATCATCTTTTCATTTCGTTGACCTCGGCACCTATCAAAACAAATATGGCGTATCATTCAAAATTATTATGTTCTGTATATCTCTAAAGATTGTCCAGAATTCTTTGACTACCAAACCTCTTCGACTGAATACATTATATCCCACCATTCTCTTTAGTATGAGATCCCAATGTTAACCACTAGCTTTAGAGTTTCCTCTGATTGACCCAGCAGGCGACCTAGTTTTTAAGTTTTCTATCCTGAATGATCTGGAGCATTTACAAGTAGTTGAGCACCCGACCTGGATTCCTGATTGTTCGAACAAACCCAAAATTCTGATTCTCTTTCCTTCACGCCTTACCTCCTTTCCCAACCCCCTTACCTCTTAGCCCAATTCCTTTCCTCTTTATTCTTTCCCCTCTACTCCCATTCTTCTTCGTCCTTACTCTTTACCTAAGTTTCCTTACCTTCTCCCTACTCCCTCCTACCTTTACTGCTCTTCCTTCCTCGCCTCTCCCTTTCTCACTCTTGCGTTCCGCTACCGTACCCCCTTTTACATTCCCCATCCCCCTTCCCACCTCATCTTAACATCCTTTTTTCCTTTCCTCATCCCCTCCTACTTCTTACTTTGCCTACCCCTTTACCACTACCTTCTCCCCTTCCCCCTTCCCTTTTCCCTTTCTTCATCCCCTCCTACTTCTTACTTTGCCTACCCCTTTACCCCTTCCCCATTCCAATTTCCCCTTTCCCTTCCCCCTCCATCTCCCCCTTCCCCTCCTCCATCTCCCCCTTCCCCTCCTCCATCTCCTTTCCCCCCTCCCCTCTTCCCCCTCCCCCTTCTCCTTCCCTTCTTCCCCCTTTTCCCTCTTCCTTTTCCTTCCCCATCCTCCTTTCCCATCTCTCT
>NC_134810.1:36567789-36577789 GCF_046742065.1 Oratosquilla oratoria
AAAGGTGAGGATATTGACGGGTTTCGAATATGAACGGCATGGAGATGATTCTCCCCGACGGCCATCACGCAGTACCACCTCAAGCAGGTCCCCGACATCAATCATGTTAGTTAATCAGGATAGCATGAATAGAGGTCACTATGCAACCCTGATACTCAGTACCAATAACAACATCCATACTTTAACATGTATACACAAATAGCAGCGCATAAGACACGCTCTTGTAAGTAAAAAGTATGTACATGTATCGAAACCTTAAGACTCGTGGGTTGGGAGTTAGTTGATCAGGATAGCATGAATGGAGATCACTATGCAACCCTGATACTCAGTACCAATAACAACATCCATACTTTAACATGTATATACAAATAGCAGCGCATAAGACACGCTCTTGTAAGTAAAAAGTGTGTACATGTATCGAAAGCTTAAGACCCGTGGGTTGGGAAGCATCTGGGCTCCCTTGGGGTGTTTATGGATGGCCGCTGCCGCCGCGGATGTGTGGGATTTTTTGAAGACGTCGAGGGGATGTTTACGGGAGTGCGGGATTAGGTAGGAGGGCAGACTTTAGGGGGTGGTAGACGTGTGTGTCTGTACGTGCGTTTGGAGGCGTATGGGGAGTGTCGACGTGTGAGGGAGGGTCTAGAAAAATAGTAGCCTTATGCTTAGGGGTATGTATGACATCCATATATCTATACCTAGCCATATATTACACACACACACACACACACACATACATACACACACACACACACACACACACACATACATACACACACTAACGCACACACACATACACACACAGATATATATATATATATATATATATGTATATATATATACATATATATATATATATATATATATACATATATATATATATACATGTCTTTAATGAGATCTGGGATTCATATAGAAATAGAACATTCCAAAGGTGGGCAGATCAGTGTATATGATAACTTAAGGTAGTTGGCCTTTGAAGTCAAAAGATTGCGCTACCAATCCCAGTAGCTTATTTGCTTTCTCTGAATAAGAAGTATAATGTTTATTTTTTTAAGTTAATGATAATTACAATAAGATCCTTTTCATTCTCCACTTCGGCCATTTTTCCTAAATAACTTGTAGTCATACTTAGTACTACTTTTACCTGTATGCATAACTTTACATTTACTTGGGTTAAGATTCGTTAGATACATTTAATACATTGCTCTTGTTTGCATAAAACACCTTGAATATTCAGATGATCCGAATGACCATTTGCCATTCCGCACATCTTAGTCCTATCAACAAATTTACTGTAAGGCTACAACTGATACCGGTGGTAAACTCTACAAACAGTTGTGGCCCTAAAACAGAACCCTGAGGAACTCCACTCGTAATATATTTCCAGATAGAAGTATATATATATAATATTTTTTTTTTTTAACAGATAATGTTCAACCTAGTTCTGATCCAGTTTGATAACCTATTTCGTATTCCATACGGATCAAGATTAGTAGTCTCTTTTGCGGGACAGTACCAGAAACTTTTTCAAATACTTTTTTAAATCTACGCTATTACTTTTTGCATAACTATATTGCCCGGGACTACTCAGCCAGACAGTCTAGGGAACGACAAGAACTATATTGCAAAATTCTACAGGACTTATTTCTGAAACCATGCTGACTGTCATTTGTTGAACAGTTGTTTCCTAATGACGTTCTATAGGAATTCTTATAATTGTTTAAATTGCTTTCCTATGATAGAGGTCTGGCTTACTGGTCTATAGTTCTCTGAATTCTGCTTACCACTTTTTTTTTTTTTTTTTATAAGAGCAGAATCTACCTATTTTCATTCTTTTGGTATATTCTTGGTCGTCATATATATTTTCTTTATTGGTTTCCAAAGTGATAGTAACTCTTTCTTTTATTTCCTTCAAAAATATTTGGACCTTGTGTCTTATACAAGTAAGAATCATTTAAGAATGATATTGATAAACACCTAAGCAAGATGCTGTAATGATTATCATTTGTCTGTTTGATTCTCATTTATTATTAGTTATATGTCAATTTATTATTATTTACTATTTACCTGTTTGTTTATTATTTAACTATACCTATGCATTTATTTATGTATTTTATTTGTTATTTACATTATTATAGTTTTTACTTATTCATTTATTGTTATTATTTTTTTTGCATCCGACCTAGATATTATTATTATTTATATGTCAATTTATTATTATGTACTATTTACCTGTTTGTTTATTATTTAACTATACCTATGCATTTATTTATGTATTTTATTTGTTATTTACATTATCATAGTCTTTATTTATTCATTTATTATTATTATTATTTTTTTTTTTGCATCCGACCTAGATATGGACCAAAAGGTCTCCTGTTGGCATGCTCCGCCTTTGTAATCCTCTTATTGATTTTGATTTTTTGTACATATCCCGATATATCTTCACATAACACATTATTCGTACATTGATTCACGTTGAGGTATTTTGTTCACAAATTCAAAAGTAAAATATCTGTTTCAGCTGCCGCACATATTTTCATTTGAATATAAATGAGCCAATACAATTCCTGGCAACTTTTTTATCTCAATGTAACTGTAGAATTATTTGGAATTTTATTTAGACATCCAAAAATTATATACATATATATATATATATATATATATATATATATATATATATATATAAATATATGTATAATAAAATATATATAAATATATATTTATATATATATATTTTTTTTTTTTTAGATTTTTTTTTTTAGATTTTTTCATATGCTTCTGGGTCGCAACATAGGTTTGATAATCACTAGGGAATTTGATTCTAGTCTAAAATTTTCTTTGTTTCCATTGCAAAACAAATGGTGATTGTATTGTTGGTGGATGGTATTTCTTCCTTTCTTCGGTCCTCGTTCAACCTGTCGATATCTCTGCTGAGGGTTTACCAAGAGGGTGGCTGAAAATGCGGTAAGTAAACTACATTATTAATATATGACGCTGAAACAATTATTGTATTTAAAAGCGATAAATATATAATTTAATGAACAGGGATAAAAGGTGGTAAAGGACATGGAACTACCTAATATAGGTCTTATGGTCTCTTGCAGTTGTCTCCATTCTTATGTTCTCATGTCCCCAATTCCTCCATTAATCTCTTATTTTTTCAAGGGTTCTCACTTTGTACCTCGGTGTAGATACTCATTTATTCAGGTTGTTTACATTCGACGGTACATTGGTTGTTAGCACATGAGGCAATACAATTCAGCCTTTAGGTGAGGATATGATACGAATGGGACGCCTGTGACCGTGCTTAATGAACACCTCATGGTTTGTTGAGAGGTTATGCCAACACAATCTCACCTTTCCACACAGTTTCCTGTGAGATTTCATCTTATCAACGGAGTCAACGTATTCGATAAAACCCCATACATAGAATGGCCAGGGCTCCATGCTGTTATTATGACAGTTACCCATATATCTCTGAGTTAATTCCTTGTTCGCCATCATGGATGTGCCAGTTAGCAGTGGAGAGCCACTACATATTTGTGAGTCTGCGGAACACCACAAAAGAAAATTAAATTTGGACCGAGCGCTTTCGTCTATTCAGACATCTTCAGGGTACGTTAACAGAAGACTCAAGAGTACATAGACGAAGACAGGGTGGTAAGGGAAAGGAATTAGGGAAAGTTAGCAGTGGAGAGCCACCACACATTTGTGAGTCTGCGGAACACCGCAAAGGAAAATAAAATATGGACCGAGCGCTTTCGTCTATTCAGGCATCTTCAGGGTACATTAACAGAAGACTCAAGAGTATATATAGGAAGACAGGGTGGTAAGGGAAAGGAATTAAGGAATGTTAGTTGGGGAATCTCTCCCCCGTGGCCTCACATCATTTGGGAGTCTGTGATGACGTCACTGTAACTTTGTTATAATGCTCTCGGCGTGGTGGACTGTTGTCCCAACTACTTTTTGCAGGTCTTGTTTCTCCCACTGCTGACATTCAAGCATCTGTGCACACTCGCAGGAAATTCCTGTTTGCGGGCCACAGCCATCATCTTAGTCACTATCAACACGGTGGCATACTAATCTTTTTTTTTTTTTTTTAACTAAATCAAGACAGTTTATTTTATTTGGTAGACAAACTTGGGAAATGGAACTCTCGACCGGTTAAGACTCTTCTCTTGTTTCTATTGAACCTCGTAACTGAATAAAATCATCTGGTCTTCCTCTAAACGAAAAGATAAAAATCACTTAGGACGTCGCCGTATTGAAAGGTTAAGCAAGATCTCGGAGTCTGATAAAACTCTCGATGACAAAAGACCGTATGACAAGGGGAAATACGGTCGACAGTCGGATGTTACTCAGTTTTTTAGACCTTCAGGTCGTAGAACATTCAACTCCCCCCGGATGGTTCTTCTCTGTACAATTTTCATATCTATCCTTTAGGGCAGTGGTTCTCAACCTGTGGTCCATGAAACCTTACTGGGCCACGGCGGTTCACAAGTGGGGCCGCCAACCGAAAGTCACTAGAATTTAGTGGATGCAAAACGATTAAATTTAGTGTTGAAGTCATCTCCAGAAGGTTAAAGAACGGCAATGCATAAGTACGGGGTATACGTGAAAATAGGTTGAGAACCTTGCCCTTAGGGTGACTGCCTATCTACTTATCCTATCTAACTGTCGCCAGATGATTTTATTTAGTTAGGTGAAGTGGTTTACCTTCTAGTGAAAGACCCGTGTTGGTCATAACCTAACCAATTCTAATCAGACTTAACCTAACCTAACCAAACCTAACTTAACCGAACCTAACCTATCCTGATTTGACCTAACGTAACCTAACCTAACCTAACCTAACCTAATCTAACATAACCTAACTTGACTTAAGCTAACCTAGTCTAATCTAACCTGACCTGACCTAACCTAACCTAACCTAACCTAACCTAACCTAACTTAATCTAATCTAACCTGATCTAACCTAGCCTAACCTAACCTAACTTAATCATACTAAACCTAATCTAACCTAATTTGATGTAACCTCACCAATGAAGTGGTCCACCCTTTGGTGAAAGGCCCGTGCTGGTCATAACCTAACCAAATCTAACCAAACCTGACTTAATCAATCTAACCTAACCTGACCTAACCTAGCTTAACCAGACCTAACCTAACATGATTTAACTAACCTAGCCTCTCCTAACCTAACCTAACCTAAACTAACCTAACCTAACCTAACTTAACCAAACCAAAACTAACCTAACATAACCTCACCAAGTCTAGCCTAATCCAGATCAAGTGGTCACCATTCACGTTATTTTGCTGTGTAGGTACACCGTGCATTAGGTCTTTTTGCCACCTAATCACGAAGTCCCCGTTTCTCCAACCGTCCCCATTCCTCGGTGCCGTGACCCCAGGTACGGAAAAGGATTACAAAGGAAGGTCATGCCGACAGGAGACCTTTTGGTCCATAACTAGGTTGGATGCGAAAAAAAATAGATAAACAGAGAAGTAGATAAATCAATGAAATAAATAGATAATGGTAAATGATAAACAAACAGAAAATTAACGATTATTTATGATGAATAATACATAAAAAAAGAGAAAAGGCGAATGAAAAGAAGCTGTTGTGGCAAAAAGCGCTCTGTTACAATCGAAGCTTTCGACATTGTTCTCTGTGTCCAGGTAGCCAAGGAAATAGCAGTCACGGCTAAACATTACGTTTGGAATCTTAGTCTGTGTTGCTGCAAAGGAAGATCAAAGTCCAGAGCCGCGGGAAGTCGGTCGCGTGGGTCGAATCCTGGTCATGGCGCAGAATTTAAGAAATAGGGCACCGTCTATTCGGATTAATTAGGGATCATCATCATCATCATCTTCATCATCGTCATTTACATCATCAATCATCATCATCATCATCATCATCATCATCATCATCATCATCATCATCATCATCATCATCATCATCATCATCATCATCATCATCATCATCATCATCATCATCATCATCAACAACAACAACAATAACACAATCCCCACCATCACCACCACCAGTATCACCACTATTATTACCATCACAATAATGATCATCATCATCATCATCACCATCATCATCACCATCACAATAATCATCATTATAAGCAACAGGAGCAGAAGGTGAGCGTACGCTCTCCACGGGAAATGTTGCAACACAGTCGTCGCATTGAAAATTGTATAAAAGGAAAGACTAGACAATTTTCCTTCTTTTTCTGCAAGTCCTGTTTTATTTATTTATTTATTTGTTTTTTTTTAATCAACTTTTTTTTAGATAGGTATATTGTGATCTCCGACAAGGTTTGTCATGTTGTACCCATATGCTGTGTAGCTGTGATTACAGTCAGGACATTTTGTTCAGTAGGTGAAAATCCCTTTAGGGGTGTCAGGCCAGTCTTTCTTCAAGGTGCATGTTTTCAGAAATTTCGAGAAGAATTCTTGGGGAAATAAGGCGAGAAAACCCAGCTTCCCCTCGCTTACCGTGTCAATATTATTCTGTTTACTTCGGGCTTCTCTGTTGCGAAGAAAACGTCGCTACCATACCTGTGAACGGCGCATTACAAGCCATCCGACTATGGTTTGTTACCAATGGGTAACAGGACACCAGGGAGGACATTTCATACCTTTTTGATGAACGATTTCATCTCTCTGTGCAGTTGTGTTCTTTTCCAGGTGACAATTACACCTGTTTCGACTTGTCTTTACATTTTAGTTTTTCGTGTTTTTTTTTCATCTATCGTCAGACATTAGACTGTTTACTCAATGCATAGTCATGCGCGTGGGGTGTGTAAATTTCTGAGATGTGTGGAGAGAGCGTAGATGGAAGTGTGTGTAGGGTGTGTAGCTGACTGCCTGGGTAGAAGCGGTGCCGACAGGGTGCTGATAGATGGGGTCCGTGGGGTGCTCACGTGTCTGCCTCAAGGTGGACCTTAAATCGATTGTGCTCCTGCCAGGTTAGACTTCACAGCCTTAGGCCCCTTTGATCGACTAGTCTACATCTCGACCGATCGACTTATTGTTCCATACTTTTGTGTGTGTGTGTGTGTGTGTGTGTGTGTGTGTGTGTGTGTGTGTGTGTATTCACTTTGTCTGGATCACGTGTTGGACTCGTGATCGACAGCTATTTCCCTCCTGGAAGAGAGCTCAGAGCTCGTAGGTCCGATCTATGGGTAATGCTATGACCTTACACACACACACACACACACACACACCCAACTCCCCGCCCACGAGAGTCAGAGTAACGACCCGAAGCGCAGCGGTACCGAAATAATTTCGGCCCTGGGCAGGATTCGAACCAAGTACTACGGGCACCACCATGCTAGTAGTTCAGCGCTCTACCAACTGCGCCACCGAGTCGTGTGTGTGTGTGTGTGTTTATGTTTGTACATTTCAATGTACCTCTATCTTCAACAGAAGATAGAGGTGACTGGAGAATGGTTGTGTATGGATGATGCTGTGATGCATGGAAGGGAATGAGTATGGGATAGGGGGCTGAGAGTATTTATGAATGAAAGTTTGACGCAGCCTAAAGGGATTTCTCCCCGTCTTCTCTTTTCTGCATGACGGGACGGAGAGGAAAGGTCACCGATTAATTGAAGCGGCCTTGCTGTGGATGTGCTGTGTCTTGCTGCATTGCTTCTGACCCAGGGCAATGGGCGAAACGCAGGGATGACCCGTCATCCAGGAGGAGTCAAGATAAGAAGGAGGAAGGAGTGTTGAATGGGAGTGGAGTATTTAGGGATGAAATGTATGGGATTGGATTTATTACTTTGACTACCTCCCCTGTAAGGGGGGAAACTCCGTTGTTATAAGTATGTATGTATGTATGTATATATGTATGTATGTGTGTATGTATGTAATGTATGTAATGTATGTAATGTATGTATGTATGTATGTATGTATGTATGCATGCATGCATGCATGCATGTATGCATGTATGTATGCATGTATGTATGTATGTATGTATGTATGTATGTATGCATGCATGCATGCATGTATGTATGTATGTATGCATGCATGCATGTATGTATGTATGTATGTATGTATGTATGTACAGTTCAACATTATGCTCAGCCAAACACTTTATCATGTATTGAGACCATTTTCAAGTGCAGTAAGTTAACAAATGATATTACAGATACGTTGTTTTCTGTGAAGATTAGGAACGGTTGCTAGGTGTTATTAAACCTTTAATAGTCTTAGTTGTCTATTGTCTTGGTGCCTCAGTCGTGGGCAATTTCCTGGAAGAATCACGTGGCCAAACAGGAAAACTAATACCAAGGAAGTTGAACCTCTCTCTCTCTCTCTCTCTCTCTCTGTCTCTCCGTCCCTCCCCTTCTCTCTCTCTCTCTCTCTCTCTCTCTCTCTCTCTCTCTCTCTCTCTCTCTCTCTCTCTCTCTGTGTGTGTGTGTGTGTGTGTGTGTGTGTGTGTGTGTGTGTGTGTGTGTGTGTGTGTGTGTGTGTGTGTGTGTGTGTGTGTCTGTCTGTCTGTCTGTCTGTCTGTCTGTCTGTCTGTCTGTCTGTCTGTCTGTCTGTCTCTCTCTCTCTCTCTCTCTCTCTCTCTCTCTCTCTCTCTCTCTCTCTCTCTCTCTCTCTCTCTCTCTCTCTCTCTCTCTCTCTCTCTCTCTCTCTCTCTCTCTCTCTCTTTCTACTTATTCAGTTCCTCAAGGAACTTTTTTACGTCTTAAGCTTGCCTTGAATCATATATGTACCTCCCTCTCCATCCCTCCCTGTTCTTTTGTATAAACTGTAATACTGTTTTTTTGTTTCCCTGACTGAGGATCAATTTTTCTCTTTAATTTCCCTTATGCCATCCCCACCTTGTTTCCTCTCCCCTCACCACTCGTCCTCCCTCTTTCCCCTCTCATTTCCTCTTCTCTTCTTTGCCGTTCTCCCTCACTCTTCCCTTCTTTCCCCTGTTCTCTCTTCAACTTCTTTCTCTTTTATTCTCTTCTTCTCTAATCTCTTCTCTCTCATCCTCTAATTTTCTCTCCTCTCTCCTCTCCTCTTCTCCTTCTCTCCTCCTCTCCTCCTCTCCTTCTCTCCTCCTCTCTTCTCCTCTCTTCTCCTCCTCTCTTCTCCTCCTCTCTTCTCCTCTCCTTTCCCATCTTATCTTCACTCCCCTCATCTTCTCTCCTTTCCCCTCTCTTTCCCAATCACCTCTCTTATCTTCACCTCTCCTTTTCCTTCTCCCTCCTCTCTCTTTCTCTTCTTCCTTTCCCTCCTCTCTCCTCTCTCTTCTCCTTCTCCCCTTCCCGCCTATCTCCTCCACTACCCTATCCTCTCCATCTTCTCTCTCTTCCTTTCTCCTTCTCTTCTTGTCCCCTCCTCTCGTCCACTGTTTTCTTGCCTCTCTGAAGAGAGTATATTATACATCTGCAGTTAAGAAATACCCTATTCTTTAGTGTCACCATTATTTGACGAAACAGTGAATACAGTAAAAAAAAAAAAAGTGAATAAACAAAGAAATTAATATCCTCATTTTATTATTATTATTATTATTATTATTATTATTATTATTATTATTATTATTATTATTATTATTATTATTATTATCATTATCATTATCATTATTATTATTATTATTATTATTATTATTATTATTATTATTATTATTATCATTATCATTATCATTATCATTATTATTATTGTTATTGTTATTGTTATTGTTATTGTCATTTTCCTTCTTTTCCTTCTGTTCGACTTTGGTCCCTCATTCACTTTCCTACTCTGTTCCTTTCCCGCTCCCCTTCCCCACTCCCACTCCCCATCCCCTTCCCCCGTCCCCTTCCCCAGCCCCCTCCACCTTCCCTTCCATATCCCCTTCCGCGTCCCCGTCCCTTACCCTTCCCTCCTCCCCTTCCCCACGTCCCCGTCCCTTACCCTTCCCTCCTCCCCTTCCCCACGTCCCCTTCCCCCCGTCCCCTTCCTCCCGTCCCCTTCCCCCCTTCTCATTCCCCTTTCCATCCTCCCCGTCTCC
>NC_134810.1:36592789-36595289 GCF_046742065.1 Oratosquilla oratoria
AAATAAATAAATAAATAAGAAAAAAAGGTCTGCCAAAGGAATCCGGAAATGCATTCCGAGTAATAGTCAGCACATTAAAGCTTTACACATGAGCACCTCGATAGCACGCGTGCCTCGGTTCGTTCCTTCCCTGACAGTGCCAGAGTGCCAGGTGTGTCGCTTGCTCTCAACGCCGTGACGTCACACAACACCACATCTGGTGCACGATCGTAATGCGTACCACAGAGGAGCGCATTACCGAACGCTTTTCACTTTACTTTCAGTAAAAGAAGGAGTACTTGTTAGTCTTAGTTGAAGGTTTTGGTTATTCTATAGATAGGTTTACCTGCAACTAGACTATATTACTTGCACTGACGACAAGATTTCTTACACTCTTTTATGAGGCGCTATTGACCACTGTTACTATTTTGAATTCTTCCAATTTTTTTTTCCTTTCGGTAAAAGAAGGAGTCACTTGTTAGTCTTAGTCGAAGGTTTTGGCTATTCTGTAACTAGGTTTACCTGTAACTAGACTATATTACTTGCACTGACGACAAGACTTCTTACAATTATTTATGAGACGGTGTCGACCACTGCTGCTAGTTTGAATTCTTCCGTTTTCTTTTTTTCTTTTTCTGAACGACTTGTGATCAATCCAGTAACCGTTGCTTTTCATACTCAAACCATGGATCTGAAACGGTCACCTAGGACAACAGATTGACAGACTGATTTTTGGTTAAAGCTATACAATTTTCTTGAGGAAGAGGTCCTACCTCAAGCTAAATCGTATTAGCTTAGCAAGTCTAAAAAAAAAACAGTGCATTATCGTATCGTAGAAGTGAATCCTTAAATATGGAGGGTTCTTTATCCAGTTGAACAAAATTGCCTACCAAAAGCAGTAACTTTTTAAGAACACGATCACCGTCCTCAACACGTGAGCTACAAGAACCTGAAGAACCGAACACAGGGAGTTTGATCTGAAAATAAGAAATTTCTTACTGAAGGGGAGAGACGCAGAGGCTTCTGTCTTGAAGATAATGAACCCCTGGGGTCTTCCGACCTTCCAGTCGGCCTCTCGACCAAGACCATCTAGAAAAGAAAAAAGTTCTTCGCCTTCTTCAGCTATTCTTATAACTCCTTTTTTTACGCTTGACCGTCCCTGTTCCATTCTTCTTTTTCTTCTCTTCTTCTCCGTTCTCCCTTCTTCCTTCCTCCTTCTTTCTGCTTCTTCTTCTTTCACACATACATAAACTCATACACACTCATAAACAAGCACATGCACACACACACGCACACACACACACACACACACACACACACACACACACACACACACACACACACACACACACACACACACACACACACACACACACACACACACACTCATACGTACACCATGCACCACATACAGTACACCCATCCGTCACTCTTCCCGGTTAGACCCAATTGCCCCGAGATGGACCCTCGCTACGCGTCTCTCTCTTCGTCACTTCCGGTCCAAGGGCCTGAGGTCTGCTGTCGTAGAGTCTTCCTTGGCAAGTTTCACCTTCCCTCCCTTGGGACGTCAGGTTTTCACCCGTTCCTACGTCCCTCGTTTTTCGTTTTTTTTTTTTTTTTTTTAGTATTTGGTCCTCCCAGAACCATCCCGGGGTTTGACGCAAGACACCCGTATTGAGATAATTCATTTAAAAAAATCGGAATGGCTGTAGTTGGAAGGCACTCGGATTATTGCCTGTGAAATGAACTGCTGTCGTAATTAGAAATCTATAACATACGTTAATTGTTGTCGATGAGATTCTCCTCCTTATGATTCCTAGTTACCTTCGGTAAAAATAATCTTTAGCCCAGAGAAAGATTTTGATGATTATAAAAGGACAAAAGAAATATCTTTAGCCCAGATAAAGGCTTTGATGATGATAAAAGGACAAAAGAAAGTCACCTTTGGCTTTCCCAGTCCGTAGTCTTTCACGTCATTAAGAGTGACATCAGTTGTCGTTGTATAAACAATGGTTAACGACCCAATCTGGTACCTTAAAGATCTGCATTTTCAATCGTTCTATGTACATGACTAACCTTCTCAATCATTTCCGTCCCTCGACGTTGTAGCTACAAGAGGATACCCCGTGTAGAAATACAGTAAGACACTGTAGTAACAAGTCAAGACCCCATGTAGAAACACAGCAAGCAAGACCGCTGTAGCTACATGTCAAGGCCCCATGTAGAAATACAGCAAACAAGACCGCTGTATCCACAAGTCAAGGTCCCATGTAGAAATACAGAAAGACGCTGTAGCTACAGGAGAAGACCCCATGTAGAAATACAGCAAGCAAGACCGCTGTAGCTACAAGTCAAGGCCCCATGTAGAAATACAGCAAGCAAGACCGCTGTATCTACAAGTCAAGGCCCCATGTAGAAATACAGCAAGCAAGACCGCTGTAGCTACAAGTCAAGGCCCCATGTAGAAATACAGCAAGCAAGACCGCTGTAGCTACAAGTCAAGGCCCCATGTAGAAATACA
>NC_134810.1:36605289-36610289 GCF_046742065.1 Oratosquilla oratoria
TCCCCGTCCTCTGTCCTCTGCTCTCCATTCTTATATACAGTACACTATTTCATTCTCCTCTCACTCTTCTCCTTTTCTTTAATTTTATCCTTTTCTTTTGTCCATTTCGTTCGACCTCTCCTTCCTTCCTTCCTCGAGCTAATGTTCTTGTGAAGGTGAATGTTAGTGATCTACGCCAGGAGTCGTGTAGCTGCAGCCGGGGGCGCCACTTTTACCCTATACTGCTGGGAATCGGAGGGGAGTACGAGACTCGAACCCACGGCTAAGCAAATGCGAGACCAGCATGCTTCCGATGACGCCACTAGTGCACAGTGAGTCTCAGCCACTGTTAACCAAAGTCTGTCACATCACTAATGGCTCAATGTCCTCATGAATACTTAAATTTCAAGATCAAATTCGAAATGTCTGACGCGTAGGTAGAATTTATAAGAGAAACATTAAATCATATCAGGAACAGACGTGAATTTTCGAAGAGCGCATGAAATTGTCTGACGACGGCTAAAAAAAAAAAAAAAAAGAGGATCACTGGCGCTTTTGAGTTATCAAAAAGGCTGTCCCTCTACACATGCCCGTATGGAATTTCGACTGCATGTTTTCCTTAATCGATCTTTTAGAGACACAAGTAACATCCCTACGGACCAGAGTTACGCAGCATTATTTTGTCTTGTCATTCTATGGCCTTGTTCACACTAGCGGTTTCAACCGTCGCGGTTTAATCACAATGTAGGTCAATGGAGGCGTTCACACACAACCGCGAAGTCTCTCCTTGACTATGCGGTACCGCCGTGTTTCCGCGCGGCTCAAACCGTTAGTATGAACAGGGCCTTCTCTGACTGTGCTTATTCTACTAGCATCTCTCCGCCTCTCGTGTTCGTGAAAGTACAGCTGCCAGCAAAAAGAACCTGGTGCACATTAGCGGAATGGCGCGTGTATAATCTCCATCATCGACACGTTCTCAACTACGGTAGTAAATTATGATTCCCAGCCTGATGATTCGTGAATTTACTGTGCAGTATTCAGTCATTCCATGAAGAAACTAGTGAAAACACGTTGGCCCATATAACAAGCAACCGGCACGACAGCGGGCGGCACTGTATCAGTTTCATCTGTCCCCGCAACTGTTCCTTGGTACAACTCCCTCCCCCCCCCCCCCCCTATGGACCGCGGTCACTCAGTCTTCGACCTTCGTCCGTATTCGTGACGCCTTGAGCTGTTTAGTTACGCGGCGCACTTTACAGATTTTTGTTTTAAGTTTAAGGTAAGGAATAGAAATAAGTTTATGGGAGAGAAAATCTTGAAAGGGAAGACAGGAGGAGAAACAGACGGAAACCACACTAATTTATTTATTTTTTTTTTTTTTTTAAGAGGGCTTTTACCTCTTTCGTTCTATTCTCTAAAGGTGCGGCAAACGCTAGGGGATCTGGTATTCAGCTGAAGAGGTGGGCTCCAGGCTGAACTAGGTGTCAATCGATCGGGACCCCTACCAGACGGGCTCCATCCCTCAAATGAATCAGGCGTAGCTTCAGCGAAAGTGTAAAGTGTCTTGCGGAACTGAGCGCTAAAAAAAAAAAAAAAAAAAAAAGTGATGGAGCGATGGAAGGGAGAGAAGGAGTGAGGGCAGAGTGGGAAACGAGGGGACATGAAATAAACCGAGGGGAAAGAAAGGAGGGAGGGAAAGAAGGAGAGGGGAAATTTTAAAAAGAAAAGTAGGGAGAAATCAGAGTAATGGAAGGGGACAAAAAAAGGGAGAAAGAAAGGAGGGGAGAGAAGAAAGGGAAATGGACGGAGGGTAAAGGCAAATAAGAAAGAGGAAGACAAAGAGCCAGAGAGGAAGGAAGAGGTGAAATGGCAGAGGGAGGAGGAGGAGGAGGAGGAGGAGGAAGAGGAGAGGTCGGGTAAGAGGTACAGGAGAACAGAGGAGGAGGAGGAGGAGGAGGAGGAGAGGTTGGGTAATAGGAACAGGGGGACACAGAAGGAAGAGGAGGAGGAGGAGGAGGAGAAGAGAGGTTGGGCAAGAGGAACAGGGGGACGCAGGAGGAGGAGGAGGAGGAGAGGTTGGGTAAGAGGAACAAGGGGGGACACAGAAGGAGGAGGAGGAGGAGTAGCGTGAGGAAGGATAGGGGAGGAAGAAGAAGAAGAAGAAGAAGAAGAAGAAGAAGAAGAGGAGGAGGAGAACCGTCGTAGTGTTGGCAAGACAGACTCTGCTATTTGTGGTAACATGTGGCTCATCTTCTTTCCCCCGCCTCAGCCTCTTCCTCCTCCGCCATCGCTCCCCACCTCCACCGTAGCTCGTTAATTCCGTTACTACTGTTGCCTTATTCTCTCTCGGCCTTCTCATCCTTCCCGTCGTGCAACTTCTTCTTCTGCTCCCTCCTCCTCTACTTCTCTTCCTCCTACTCCTCCTCCTCCTCCTCCTCGTTTTCTTTCTTTTTCACCTCCTCCTCCTCCTCCTCATTCTCCTCCTCATTCTCCTCCTCCTCCTCCTCCTTGGTTTCCTTCTTTTTCACCTCCTCCTCCTCATTCTCCTCCTCATTCTCCTCCTCCTCCTCTTCCTCCTCCTCCTCTTCCTCCTCCTCCTCCTCGTTTTCCTTCTTTTTTACCTCCTTCTCCTCCTCCTCCTCCTCATTCTCCTCCTCATTCTCCTCCTCCTCATTCTCCTCCTCCTCATTCTCCTCCTCATCCTCCTCCTTGGTTTCCTTCTTTTTCACCTCCTCCTTCTCCTCCTCCTCTACCTCCTCTTTCTCCTCCTCCTCCTCCTCCTCGGTTTCCTTCTTTTTGACCTCCTCCTCCTTCCTTACCTTCTTCGCCTCATTCTCTTCATTCTTCTTCTTCTCAAACTCACTTTTCCTTCATCTCCTCCTCTACCTCTTTCTTCTACTCTTCCATCTTTTCGTTACTCTTCTTTCTACTTATCTTCCTCTTTCCCTCTTCCTCCTTCTCCTCTTCTTCCTCCTCTTCCTCCTCTTCCTCTTCCTACTATTACTCTTCATCCTCCATTTTTTCTTTGTCTTTTTCTTTCTCTTCCTTTTGCTCAGCCTTATCTTCCTATCACTCCTCCTTCTCCTCCTCTTCCTCTGAATTCTTTTCCTATTCTTTCGCTTTCTCTTCCTCCTCCTCTGTCTTCTCCTTTTACTCCTCCTCCTCCACCCGCTTTCTTATCTTCCTCCTTTTCTTCCTTATTCTCTTCCCCTCGTCTTCATCGCGCTCCTCCTCTTCCAAATTTTCTTCTTTGCTCTCTTTCTCTCCTTCTTCTCTTTCTACTCGTCTCCTCTTTTTCTTCCTCTTCCTCCTCCTATTACTCCTTCTCTTCTTCGCTTTCCTTCTCTCCTCCTTTTTCCACTCGCCTCCTCCTTTTCTTCTTCCTCCTCGTCTCCTTCTCCTCCTCTTCTTCCCCTTTCTCCTCCTCCTCTTCCTCCTCCCCTCTTCCTCCTCCTCCTCTTCCTCCTCCTCCCCTCTTTATCCTCTTCCTCTTCCTCCTCCTCTTATCTTCCTCCTCCTCCCTTTCCTCCTCCTCCTTTTCCTCCCCTCTTCATCCTCCTCCTCTTCCTCCATTTCCTCCTTTTCTTCCTCCTCCTCCTCCTCTTCCTCTTTCTTCTCCTCCTCCTCTCCCTTTTCCTCTTCCTCCTACTCCTCCTCTCCCTCTTTCTTTTCCTCCTTTTCCTCCTCTTCCTACTCCTCCTTGCCCCATATCCCATCCTTATCTATATTATTGTTAATTCAACATCAGATGAATCGATACCAATTCTATTCCTGTCTCCAACATGACCTTCATCACCACTTTCATCATCTTCTCATGAGCATCCCCAGTATCATTACTAACACCATCACTTTCCACCGTCACCATCTTTACCACCACCACCACCTCTCCCACCGCTGCCACCATTGTTATCACCATGGACGTCGTTAGCACCAGAATTGCTCCACTTAACTACCTCTTTCGTCACCTACGTCAGCACTACCACCATCACAACCACCTCCTCAGCCGCCTCCTACCCAGCCCCCCAGCCCCCCCATCCCGACTTCAAAGCCACTCCGCCACCCGAGAGTGGCTGTCGTAACGGAATCGCTTCACGCTCATTCAACTCAACCGTAAAATCTGTTTAGTGTTTTTTCAACCCCTCTTCTCCCTCTCCCTCTACCTCTCCCTCTCCCTCTCCCTCTCCCTCGCCCTTGCCCTTGCCCTTGCCCTCTCCCTCCGCCCAATCCTCTTATTCTACCCCTCCTTTTCCCCCTCCCTTTCCCTCGCCCTCCTCTCTCTCTCTCTCTCTCTCTCTCTCCCTCTCCCTCTCCTCTCTCTCTCTCCCTCTCCCTCTCCCTCTCCCTCTCCCTCTCTCCCTCTCCCTCTCCCTCTCCCTCTCCCTCTCCCTCTCCCTCTCCCTCTCCCTCTCCCTCTCCCTCTCCCTTGCCCTTGCCCTTGCCCTCTCCCTCCGCCCAATCCTCTTACTCTACCCCTCCTTTTCCCCCTCCCTTTCCCTCGCCCTCCTCTCTCTATCACTCTCTCTCCCTCTCCCTCTCCCTTTCTCTCTCTCTCCCTCTCTCTCGCTCTCTTCTTTTCCCTCTCCCTTCGTCTCTCACCCTCCTTCTCCTTTTCCCTTTCCATATGCTTCTCCCTTACCCTCTCTCTCTCCTTCCTCTCTCTATCCTTCCTCTCTCTCTCCTTCCTCTCTCTCTCCTTTCTCTCTCTCTCTTTTTGCCTCTCCCTCCACCTCTCCCTCTGCCCAATCCTCTTACTCTTCACCCTTCCTCTCCTTCTCCCTCTCTCTCTCCCTCTCCCTCTCCATCTCCCTTTCCCTCTCTCCCTCTCCCTCACCCTCTTCCTTTCCCTCTCCCGTCGTCATTCACTTTCCTTCTCCCTTTCTCCCCCATCTACCTCTCCCTCACCCTCTCCCTCTTCCTCTTCCTCTCCCTCTTCCATTTCCTCTCATTTTGCCATCCCCTCACCCGCTACCTCTACCTCTCCCTCACCCTCTCCCTCTCCTTCTATCTCCCTGTCCTCCTCT
>NC_134810.1:36620289-36630289 GCF_046742065.1 Oratosquilla oratoria
CCTAATTGAGGCCTCTGAGCAGGGGAGAGATCAGCTTCAGATGAAGACTTTCCTATCCAGGATTAAATCTCAATTTGGCGGGAAGATAGGAGGTCATTGGCTCGAGGGTAATCATCAGTTTTGAGACGCGAGACTGATGAACGCACCTCCGTTTGTGTACGTGATGACTTAGTCGCATGCATCCTGTTTAATCCTTTGGCTGTGAGGGAGGTGGACGGGGGTGGGGACCCTTCGGTTGAATGAGATTGTTGGTTGTAAACAATGAATAAGTCGGTGGTTGTCAACCTAGGGTTTTATTTTGTTTATTATTATTACTATTATTATTGTTGCTATTATTGTTATTATTATTATTATCATTATCATTATCATTATCATTATTATTATTATCATTATTGATATTATTGTTATTGTTAGTTATCATTGTTATTGTTTTATTATTGTTGTTATTGTTGTTATTGTTATTGTTACTATTACTTTTATTATTATTATTATCATTATTATCATTATTATCATTACTGTTATTACTGTTATTACTGTTATTACTGTTATTACTGTTTGTTATTACTGTTATTATTATCATTATTATCATTATTATCATTATTATCATTATTATCATTATTATCATTATTATCATTATTATCATTATTATCATTATTATCATTATTATCATTATTATCATTATTATCATTATTATCATTATTATCATTATTATCATTATTATCATTATTATCATTATTATCATTATTATCATTATTATCATTATTATCATTATTATCATTATTATTATTATTATTATTATTATTATTATCATTATTATCATTATTACTATTATCACAATTGTCATTATTATTGTTGTTGTTGTTTTTGTTGTTGTTGTTATCATTATTATTATTTTTCTTTTTTTGATAATTTTATTTCATCTTATCTATTATTCATTTTCCCGAGAGATAGAAATACAAATTGAAAGTTAAGTGGAGTGACCAGATGGACAATGTTTTTCTTCAGTGTTAAAGTGCTCACTACTTTAAAGAGGTGACACAGAGTGACATATAGTGACACAGGTGACATAGAGTGATACAGAGTGACACAGGTGACACAGGTGACATAGGTGACACAGGTGACACATTTTCCCTAGAAGCCGAGATAGAGGCACAAACTGAAAACCAAAATGGAGTAAGCGTATGCCCAATGTTGAAGTGGTCTTCGGACGGTTAAAGAACAACAGTAATACATAAACAAGTGATACACGAGGAAATAGGCTGAGACCCTCTGGTGTAAATCATCAATAATAACGAAAGGGGATAAAGAGAGACAGTTCCGCTTTCTGGTCTCCAAACTAATTCTCTATGTCTTCAATTCGGTGACACAAGAATTTTCATTCCACCTAAGGTCAGGAGGTGAATTACGCACCTAAAGGAGTGATAGGACTGATGGAAAGGATTTGGAGTGTCTGAGGTCCATCTGTCGTCCTGTAGGAGACATCAGCTGCATGAAGTCGTCTCTTTATAGCCAGTTAAGACTCCATGAAATGCGTTACCATGTTGAACAGAGCTTTCGCCATGTCTTTGATGAACGATGTATCGCTTCATCTGAAATAAGCAACGGTTCATAGATGAACAGTCCAGCTGATCAGGATGAAGGAAGCATAACCTTAGCGCTCTTTGCAGACTCTTGTGTCGAATGTTAGTCTATTCTATTCAGTTGAAATCAGACTCCCATTCTGAATCTGGTCTAGATCGATTTTTTTTTTTTAAGTCCAAATGTGTACATCCCTGAGATGTGGAAGAGAATGTTCATATTTCGATAAAGGTTTTCGTCACCCAAGAGATCATACATATTGATTCTGATACACATAGAATCATCTTTATAAGCCCTTCGATCTGATAACATTTGCAACTTTTTCTTTTCAGAGTGAGATTGACTGTCGTCGCCAGAATATATATAAAGGGTTTAATTGAAATGAAAGGTTAATCGGGATTAACTTTAAGCCTTCAACTGTGGGACATTTCCTTTAGTTTAATAAGATTTAACAGCATCAATAAGAACATAATAACACACATAACCACCAATAGCCAGTACTTCTGTTGTTGGAAATTTTATGTTTAACAGGTGGATTATAGGTGGATTACAGGTGGATTACCGTAAGGGGAAGATTCAAAGAGGGCATCAGACAGTAGAAATTAAATATAAGAAAAGATTTGTCCAGGAACGAAGTTTCCTGGAAAGAATTTTCCGGAAACTAATCACCCATGAGCCTTTCTTCTCTTCTTTCCATCTTTGTTACAAGTAGAGTCCACGGCACTGGAAGAAGTGGTCGAACCATCCCGCTGCAGGTCACACCCATGTAATTGTATGTTCGCAAGACGATGATCCATCATAATCCACGTGGAGGAATCCGCAGCTGCAGGGAATGCTTTGCCATGCATTAGAAAAGCTGTTCAAACAAGATCAGACTATAATCAATGATGAGTGAGTTTTCCATCAGCGGAATAAGCTCATTTAATTGCAAACAGAACGAAAGTTCCAAATAGGCTGCTCAAGTCCGTGGGCTGTGATGTGAGTTGACCCTTCGATATATTACGTCATTACGTCCCCTAACATTGTTGCTGCAACTTAGATCGTATAGATTACATTCTTATTGACACCAGATGGTTTTATCTAAACGATTGAAACGCCACTGCAGTCCAGTTAAGTTTCGTATTGGTTTGAATAATACAGGGTGTCCATAAAGTCTCTTTACAATTTTAGAAATTTATTACAAAGGCAGTTGACAAGATATCTTAACCAGATTTGTTTTATATTAATCAGTGTTTATTCATTTTTTACTCATTTAATACACTTCTATATGGGCACCATTAGTTGCACGAAGCACATCAAGACGGTACTCGATTTCTTGTGCCATGTTCGCTGTAGCATAGCCTCATCAATGGTGGCAATGGCATCAGAAATCCTTTGCTTCAGGTCAGTAATGTCCTGTATCTTTGTTCGATACACGATATCTTTCACATAACCCCATAGAAAGAAGTCCCCACATTAGGGACTGTATGTTCATCAGTTCCTTAGTAAAACGTTTCCAGACCGGTGGATTAGAAGGGATGGACCAATTCCATGGCCACCATGTTCACCCGATATCACTCCCTTGGACTTCTCTCTATAAACAATTCCTCTGTATTTTTGGATTATATTTTCCATTCAGTTTTCAAACAACTCTAGGGATGATAAATAACAATTATATTTTTCCTTAATTTAATTAATTATTCACTAATTTGCCAAATGAACTAATCATTTGATTCCGTTGATACTCTTTACAGAGTTGTTCTGGTTAAGGCGTTATCACACTGGGCTGTTTGACCTCCGATTTTTGGAGTAGATTTTAAGTGCTCAGCTTTCGGGAAGGAATCTAATATGCTGGAGGAGAATAATTTTCCTCCACAGATCAAATGACGTTCTATGCAAAATGCTGAGAAAACAAAATATTTCGCCATAGTAATTTTACGACGAAAAAAAAAATCTGGAAGTGGGCGGTACCAATAGGAGATTGAAGGAAAATAGCCCAGTTTGATAACCCTTTTGTCATACGATTTCATTCAACCGACGGTGGGACTTCGCGGTGGAGGGTCTGAGCTCCTTGAGTGGCACTCCGATCCCACGAACCAGAGGTCCTCTTCCGAGAACTCACGCGCCGAAGAAGCCACACGTGTGACACATGACGCCCCGGGAAGGACGTGGCTCCACCGCAACGTCTCTTTTTTTCTTTAACCTCCTGTCATTCTTCTAGCTGTCCCTCGTTTGAATGAAATTGCCAGACGTTAGTAAGAGCAAAGGTTGTGGGGTTTTCCAAAGGACGATTGGGACCATCGAGATTGTTTTGAACCCTTTAGTTCGGAGATATTCCTCAGCTGAATGGAATTGTTATACTAAAGTGAATTTATGTAGTAACACGTGAGTAAAATAAAACAGTAACCCATTATCGAAGAAAAATAAGAGAAATGCAGAGGTATCCGTATATTTCAACCACTACCTGCGGTCTTTTGTACCTATCTGCTGCTAAGGATCACAGATAGTGGTTGAAATATACGGATATCTTTGTATTTCTACACTTTTTTTTCTCCGATATTGGGTTATAGTTTTGAATTACTGTATATTCAAGAGGGCAAATCTATTAAGTGCGTTACGGAAAAGAAACGAATAAACGATATCTTTTAATTATTTTGACAATTGCCCCTCGTCAAGCAATAGTAAAAACATATATATATAACAAAGGTGTGATGACTAGTAATGAGATAAGGTTCTAAGAGGCTGAATTTTCTGGTGGTTTGTTTGGTTCTGATACGGGCATCATACATGCTAGTTTGATGTGAACCAGGAGCGATTAAAAATATAAACCAAAGTTTTCATTGTATTTGGGCCAAAGTATTTTAGATGCATTTTCGAAATCTTATCTTGGCCTTCAAACAAGTAATGTGGATGATGGAGAATTAAACAGAATGTATAGGATCTAATACTAAAGTATTTCGTTATCCCTGGAACTTTGTGAGAGACACAGAGTTTTTAGAATCATGACAATTGATGAAGAAAATCTCTTAGTGTGAAAATAATAGAAAAACTAGAAGCCATGCAAGGGATTTATAAAAGACTAGATGTTTGGAGGACATTAGAAAATCATTTTCTCTCACGGGATTATTGGTTCATGGATTAGTTTGGATAGTGTAATAGTAAAGAAAAATAACATAGGATAATTTGTATCCATATACCATTTGGTAAATACACACATGCACATAAATACACATATCCGTATCCATATTCGCACACATGCAAGTACGCACGAACACACACACGCACACACACACACACACACACACACACACACACACACACACACACACACACACACACACACACACACACACACACACACACACACACACACTCACACACACACATTATATATATATATATATATATATATATATGAGTGTGTGTGTGTGTGTGTGTGTGTGTGTGTGTGTGTGTGTGTGTGTGTGTGTGTGTGTGTGTGTGTGAGTGTATGTGTGTTTGTGTGTATCTGTCTGAGTGTATGTGTGCACACGCCATTTTGCTTATATGTGCTCGCACCTTTGTGCCTAAACGTAAGTGATATATAACTGTTGTGCCTCTGATGTCTACACATCAGATGGCTCTCGAGGCGCCTCACGGGCTCGGCGGTGCCCGAAGCCCCTTGACATCCTTCTTTTGACACCGTCGTGAAATACTGCGGCAGTAAACGCGCGCACGACAAGACGAGGGGCCAAATCCGGAGGGAAGTCTCCGCCGACGTGATACTCCGGGGATGAACAGACGGGGCGTTCCGTGTTGTGTCATTGCGTTGAGGGAAATGAATGAGGGTTTCTGGCATTATGTTACCTTTAGGTTAACAAGGCAACATAGTGATGTTTAGTGCGAGATGTTGCAATTGTTTTGTTGTGATTGTGACTTGAATTTTTGTTTTGTGCAGTTTTTGGTTTGCTCCCAATTGCTTTGAACTTTGCTTGTCACTTATGGTTTTTGATTTATTGCTTGTATCTGGTGGCTTTTTGCTTGCAGCACTGTGAACAGGTGCTTGTGAATTGTTTTGACTATGACTTGTTGCTTGCAACATGATGCTTGTAGATTTTGACTTGTATCTAGATGCCTCCATAGAAATGAGTCATGGAGGATAAAAGATACACACGGCTACAAAATTGCTTAACATATTGAATAAAAAAAATACCATAAGAATAGTGTTAGAAAAGCGATATTTCGGCAGACAGAAAATTTCGCCAGGAAGAAAAGAAGCGCTAACAAAACTACCTTCAAATAATTCCGACAGTCGCCCCGGGATTCGAACCGGGGTCTTGCATGACGCTAGGCTAAAGCTCTACCAACTGAGCTATCGTCATGCAAGGCCCCGGTTCGAATCCCGGGGCGACTGTCGGAATTATTTGATTAATATACGCCGTCAATGGCGATTCTATTCAGGCAAAACTACCTTGGTTAAGTGCATTCAGTGAGACGAGTGATCACATCACCCTAGACGTGAAAAAGGTGCTCAGTGCAAGAGTGAATGGGTCCCCTGTATATATATATATATATATATATGGTCAACAGCTGAGTTGGGTTTAGGAAACTCTGAGAGCGACACAGAACACCTAATTTCATTGAAGTTATGGCAATATCTAAGATATGAGTTCCCCAACTGAGTTAATTGTTAAAAGAAAGGCCAAATACTTTTAGTATCGAAAGGAAAAATTAGTGTGCATCGAATGAAAGGGGACACATTCGTGGAAAACGCTAGATATTTTTTCCCCCGCAGAAAGTTATGGTAGGTTTGTGTTCAAGTGTTCTGATGGATAGTGAAGTAGAAAAATGTAAAGTAGTGTCTGCATAAGAATGTGATCAAGTTAGGTTTAAGAAGGAAATAGGCAATAGAGTAGGCAACGAATGGAATAGACTTAGTAACATTGAATAAGGGATTGTTTTGAGAGAAGACTGGATAACTTTATGGACAAGAATGAAGGCTGGTAAGGGGCATGGAACTGCCTAGAGTAGGCCTTATGATCTCTTGCACTCTCCTCAATTCTTATGTTTTTGTTTTCTTAAGTTATTTACAAACAGAATTTGAGGAGAGGGGAGAACAGAACCCTGTGGGACGCCAGATGTTGTGAGCGTTGGGGAAGATCAGCCGTAGAAAGGTCAGGGAGAAAATCAGGTATGGGAGGGCAAAGATGGGTGTGGATACAGTGTGAGGGTAGCTTGGAAGCCAAATGCTTGTTCACGGTATGTCTAGTGCAATAGCCTAAGCCTTACCGGAGAATGACTTAGTAACAATATAGTGAGAGTTAAAACAATTGGTTGTTTTAAGAGAAGATTAGATAACTTTACGGATAGGGATAAAAGGTGGTAAGGGACATGGAACTACCTAATGTAGACCTTATCGTCTCTTGCAGTCTCCTCCATTCTTATGTTCTTGTGTTCTTATTTCGCTGAGGAAGATGACCAAGAGTTATATAGAAACGTTAGAAAATCTCCAGCGAGCGTTCTTTACGGAAATCATGTTGGCAATCATAGAGTTTCATGAGCAAAGTTGTTTCACACTTTTCCTGTTAAAGATAGATTCGAAATATGTAGATAGGCAGCAAATCAAAAGTACAGTAAGTCAGTTAGAGGGCTTAAGAACAGCCATCTTTCTTTGGGACAGGATAATGTAGGCATCGTTCCAGAGTGAAAGATAAGGGCAAGTTAATTGATAAACAAAACGGTTTACCAAGAGGGACGGGCAGTGACCAGGAAGACATTGTTCCTTAGAACGACAGGGACAAGAAGCAAGAGGAAGGCGATAGAAAGGACTAACAAGAAACTCATAAATATTCTGAGACATCATATGAGCTCTTCGAGTATTTGTTTTTTTTTTTTTTTTTTCCACCGGCTTGCTAGCCCTGTCGTGGAACCCTCCCCGTTTATCCAGGCTTGGGACAGGCAACCTATACTAAATATCAACGGTTCATAATTGTATCTTTGAATGAATACCTACAAAATGCAGGAGTGATGCTTGCCAAGAAAATAGGAAGGACGAGAACGGACATAGTCGGGGAAGAAAATAAAGGAGAGAAGGGACAAAGATATACAATATGAGTGGACGCACATATTTATTCTGTCTCTAATCTATCTGAGGAATGACTTCTATCTAAAGTCTTAAAGGAACAGACTCACAAGCTCATTGTTGTGTTTTCACCTACCCCTACAAATATTTGTCATCATGAGAGTATGTTATTGTAGATCCATTCTCCCCCTATCGTGGATGACCTCTGACCCTGCATAAGCGTGAAAAGGGACTTGTAACTTGATAACTTAGCATCAGTGCCCGCAACAGTTATTCTGGAGGAGGTTCTTGATAAATTGTTTTTATGGTTGGAGGAATGGCAAGTGGACTTCAATAACTTATGTTCCTAGCTACACTGTTGCATGCCATTCTGTTCCTTGTGACAGTTTACCTTAAGGTACATTTTTGCTTCCAATTCCGCCCCTTGCAACATTTGTTGTTCACAGCTCTTCCCTTTTGATCTTTGTATTGAAACTTTGTCCATTGCAACATTTTTGCTCTTCATAGCTCCATTGTTCCTTGCAACACAGTATCGTCCATATTTGTTCCTTTACATTTTTCTTGCATTTCTGTGTCTTGCAACATTGTGGCGTGAAATTCTACTTTTTACAATGTTGTTGCATGCAACTATATTCCTTCCAATATGGTTTGATGCAACTTTTAGCCTTGTGACATTGTTGCACGCAACTTGACCCAATGCAAGATTACCGCATGACGCCGGACTCCCTGCTATGCGCATGCAACTTTTTATGCAACATTGTCGCATACAACACTTTTTCTGCGAGGTAGTTGCATGCATTCGTTCCCTCCTACACTGCAGCATGCAATTCTGTCCCATGCAACAATATTGTTAGCAAATATTTCTCATGCAACACTGTTGCACTCATTTGTTTCCTACAGCGTTGTTGCATGCAACCGTGTTCTCTGTGGCATTGTTGAATGCAACACAGAACAGGGTACTTTATTTGTACATATGGTTGTGGAGTTCGGTTGTGGAGGTGATTATAAAGGTCTACTAGTAACCCAGTGGATACCATGTCGAACTCAGGGGTGGGTGGTCGTGAGTTCGATTTCCGGTGCCCGTCACGTGCTTCTTGCGTTGGTTCTCGATAGTCCTGGTCAGGAGGGGAGGCGACCCTAACATCGGCCTAAAAAAAAATATTGCTACAATTAACAGGGTTTTGCTCTATCAGGGGTTTCTCACTTCCCACTTTGTGGGGTTGGGATAATGATTTTGAATTTGAGATTCCCGGTTGTGAGGTTGTGTCTTTAGAAGAGACGTGATTATGTACTCGAAGATCTGAGTGCTAAAGGGTTGTGAATATAAAAATAAGGGTTGTATTTGTAAAGTATACAGGTTATGAGTGTGTGGTTGTTAAAGTGACGCTGAACGGGTTAGTTATGGATTTACGGTTGTGTTTGTTTGGGTTGTAAAAATACAAAGGCTTTGATGTTGTAATCATGTCATTGATACGGTTGTAAGGGTGAATCACATGTTCTGGTTATGATTTTGGAATCATAAATATTATGGTAGCTATGAAGAAGAAATGATTCATTTAAGTTTGTGAAATGTTATAGCTGTCACCGAATACCAGTTGTTAAGTTGTACTCAAGAAAATACTATAGTTGTGATGGTACATTGATAGTATCTGTTGTAGTTGCTGAAGTATTGTGATTGTAAGGATGTATGTTCTTTTAGCATCTTGAATGATTTAACATTGCAAATGCCACCTATTAGGAGGCTAGGACAGTGCCTCTTACAGAGGACTTTGTTGTGTGGAATTTAATAAAACATGCCCTTGGTCCAACTCGCTGGTGGCAGAGCTTGAATTCGTTGTATGTTTTTTGGCATCTTGACTCTGCTTTAACACTGGAAATTCCCCCTATCAGGATGCTAGGACGGTGCCTTTTACAGAGGGATTTATTGCGTGGAATTTGGTGAACCATGCCCTTGGTCCAACTCGCTGGCGGCAAAGTTTGAATTCACTGTAAATATTCATGGGTTGTAAAGGTGTATCAGTTGCGCACACAAGTTTTTCAAGTGATATTAAAATCCATTCAGTAAAGAAGTTCCACCCAAACATCAGCTTATGAATTCTCTAAAAATATGGTAACTTGCCAACCGTCAGGCCAATAACTCCTTTGGTGGAGGTAATATGAAATACAAACTTACAGATTGAGCGTGTTTGCTTAAGTGATCAAATGATGACTTGCATGGGTGCGGACATACTTTTCAAATTAGGTAAAGTTTGCGCACAAGCAAATTTCTACGCAAACTCACAGCAAAAAATTAAAGAGAACATTGTTTGCGACAGGGTGTGAAACGACAATCTTCTTGGGTCCCCTATCAGGACATGATGTAACCTGCATCTTTAACATTCG
>NC_134810.1:36635289-36645289 GCF_046742065.1 Oratosquilla oratoria
CACACACACACACACACACACACAACACACACAAACACACACACACACACACACACACACACACACACACACACACACACACACACACACACACACACACACACACACACACACACACACACACACACACACACGTGTATCCAAAAGTTGCAAGAAAATCGAAACACACTATTCTACGTCTCCTCTTTCCTCTACTCCTCCTCCTCTTCGTCCTCCTCCTCCTCTTCCTCCTCCTCCTCCTCCTCCTCTTCCTCCTCCTTTTCCTCCTCCTCCTCGCCCCGTCGCCGCCGCCAACGCCTGCGATAGTGTGGGAAGTGAGGACCCGGCCACAAAAAGGCGAAACACGAGAGGGAAGAGAGGTTGTGTGATGAGGTACGCCGAGTCGGCGACGGTGGCAGGGGACACACACGCTCCTCTTACTCCCTCGTCCCCCCCCCTCCCCTCCCCTCCCCACCACACACACTCCCTAATACACTCCCTTAAGGAGTTATCACACTGGGCTTCCACGAGCTTCACCAACGCCGGCAGTTGAGAGTTCGTGTGAGTGAAAACGACTTCGGTTACAATATTTAATTTTTTTTCAAATCTCAAAATGTCAAGTTATCTTTCCATTATATATAACAAAGTTGAATGATGAACCAAGAGATTGTGAACATATACGAATGTTAGACATACTTCTGAAATTTTCTTAGAGAAGTCTAGATTTTTGTAAGCGAAGTAATATTCTAGTTATTCAAATGGAGGTTGGAGGTAGGATGTGGAAGGAAAAATTGCCCAGTGTGATAACCTATACACTCTTCTTACTCCTTCACACTTTCACCCTTTACCCACACTCACACTCACCTATAATAATCCTCCCGGCTCCTTCTCCCTTACACCCCGACACCTCACCCTTATACCCATACACACCCTCCTTCTTCACCCATTCCTATATATTCACATGCATATTCCCACTCTTTACTATACTCCCATTCCCTCATTCCCATTTACCCAAGTGTCAACCCTCTTCCTCCTACTCATTTCCCACTCCCACACACCTTCACAACTAACCCCACTCCCATTCACCCACTCTCCATATTCCCACTCTCTGCCACCTAATCTCTTACTCACTCTCACTCTTTATCGTTTTCTCATTACCCTTATCCCCGTCTCTACTTCCACTCACTGTCTTTCAATTCCATCCTGACACACACTCGTCAACTAACGAGTTAGATAGTACTGACAGCATAGTTAGGAAACTGTGTTCGAGTCCCTAGTAGTGAAGTGAATTCTTTTCACCCGTTTTATCCTTTTGCTACTTCCCATTCTCTCCTATTCCCCGTCCACCCCACATCCACATCACACACACACATTGGGGACGATAGTGACACAATATTTAGCAAGTTTGGCTTTAGTCCAGAGGGTTGGCTGTTCGAACCCCTACCAGTGCCTAACATCACCGAAGGGGATACTTCTGGCCTCTCCTCACCCCCCACATACACACACACATCCTTCCCCTTCGTGTGATTTGAGTTGGGATGGTCCGGTAGCTAGCGAGTTCGAAGAGCCTCCTGAAGGATTACGAGTCATTCCATTTTCTGTCATTATTATCCAGAATGTTCGCTGACTGAGTGGGTTAGAGCGTCGCTACTTGCGGCGGAGATCGAGGTGACGGCAGTTCGACTCCTGTTGCCAGTGAATTGGACTAAGGGCATGGTTTATTAGATTCCATTCTAACAAAGTCCTCTGTAAGGAGCATCGTCTTAGCCTCCTGATAAGGGAAGTTCGCGACGTTAAACCGAATTACGTTGTTCATGGAACTATTTCACCTGTGAATCTTCTCCTGAACCGTTTCCTGATGACGACATATATAGGTTTTTGCTCTCACTAATGATAGGCGATTTCATTCAGCTGATAGGAGGACATCATCCCATGAGAGTTAAGGATGCTTCGGCAACGATGTCTTTATTTGTAGATTTCTCTTTGGTTAAATTCAGAGATTTTTGATCATCTGAAGGCAGAATCTTGCACTGGGGTGTTAAATCATTGGACCAAAGGTCATGCCAGTTAAATCCCCCGTCACAATAATGTCTGAACAACGCATAGCTGCACCTACCTTTCACTGATCCAGATATGTCCTCTTTGGCTCGTTGTTGTTGTCGTTCCTTGGACTGGTCGAACAGTCCCATCTCCCTGAGAAACGCCATGGCTGGAAAGGGGTTTTCCCACAAATCCCTTATTGAGTATATATTGTGTTGTTGACGTGCATCATTGTATCCAATGCAGTCTTCCATAATGTGTTTTATTGTATGAGGTGAAGTGTTACATCCTGGACAGTTATCTGTGATGCGGTCATCCAGCCTCTTCTGGTAACTTAGAAGGGCTGGATGGTGTCCGCACCGCAACCTGGGCTCTGTCCCGTCGGGAGAGAGTAGATTCGGAAGGATGGATATCAGGAGATCTGGCACAGGAACCGTTCCCATCGTCATCCTGGCTAACTTCGTTTCAAAATCACTCCACTCCCATTCCAGTACCATCTTGACTCTTTTGTGATATCAAACCCTCTCTCGGTAGCATACGCGAACTTCTATACGTTTATATTTTTTCGATGTGTAAAAAAAACTGTTCCATTAACCCGAGTCATATATTCATATATTTTCTTCGTTGGGCAGATAATTTCATTCACACGAGAAGCGTGATCCACTGGACTGAAAGAGTTCCAGTCCGTCATTCTTTCGTGACTTCCTCACTCACGTCAAGAATCGTGGTGTTCCAATCGTCTGCGTGGTCTGTCCACGTCCTAAAGATACGTTTTTCTTGGTATGATTATTAACCTACCACAGCCAATGGTGGGTGACGCACATCATAGATACTTGGTACGTTCGATTAAATTGATCAGCCACGTACTTCGCAGCTCGAAGCAAAACGGGCCCATTCAGAAACAAAGAATTAGTGCTCTAGACCAGTGTTTCCCAACCTTCAATAGTCTGATCATCATTGAGCTATGAACGATCATCGTTGAGCGATAATCGTACCGGGCAAAACGTTCCTAAAGACGTCGATTCGAGTCCTGACCCCAGTGGAATTAAAAAAAAAAAAAAAAGTTCTTTCTTGTATATTCTCCATCTGAGACGGAGACACTTCCTTCGAAACGTGAGCAGGAAACCACCAGTAAAGCTTCTCTGGTAACAAATAAAGATAAGAGGATGACGGGTGCACTCTTCACATGAAGGGTTGTGTAGCTGCCGTCGCAATAAAACAAAGTCTTTCGAGAGGTTAAGTGGTGTCAGAAAAACGAAGATGGTTTAGAAATTTATTCACCCGAACTTTGCGACAAACATGATCTTCTCGAAAAAGAAAGTCCATTTACCCATCCCCCACCCCCTAAGAAAAAAAAAATCCTTATTTTCATTCATGTTTTCCTTCTCCAACTGTCCTCTCCCTCCCTCCCTCCCTCCCTCCCTCCCCCAATCTCCCTACTCATATTCTCTCTCCACCTCCACTTTCATCATTTTAAGTACTGCTTTTTGTTTTATTTTGAATTCCCATTCTGCTTTTTATTTTGGGTTTCAGTTACCTTTTCCTCATGTTCTTCTTCTTACCCTTCGCTTCTTATCCCTTTCACTCCCATGAACAACGCTCCCACTCTCCATTCATTTTCTTCACATATGCCTTTGTACTCTTATTCCTTTCCCTCCTTTCGTTTAATCAACTCAGAAGAAAAATCCCACTCTCCACCATTTTCTTCATACGAGTATATGACTTTGTCCTCTTATTCCTTTCCTTCCTTTCGTTTAATCAGCTCAGAAGAAAAATCCTACTCTCCATTCATTTTCTTCACATATGCCTTTGTCCCCTTATTCCTTTCCTTCCTTTCGTTTAATCAACTCAGAAGAAAAATCCCACTCTCCACCATTTTCTTCATAAATGCCTTTGTCCCCTTATTCCTTTCCTTCCTTTCGTTTAATCAACCCAGAAGAAAAATCCCACTCTCCATTCATTTTCTTCATATATGCCTTTGTCCCCTTATTCCTTTCCTTCCTTTCGTTTAATCAACTCAGAAGAAAAATCCCACTCTCCATTCATTTTCTTCATATATGCCTTTGTCCTCTTATTCCTTTCCCTCCTTTCGTTTAATCAACTCAGAAGAAAAATCTCACTCTCCACCATTTTCTTCATATATGCTTTTGTCCCCTTATTCCTTTCCTTCCTTTCGTTTAATCAACTCAGAAGAAAAATCCCACTCTCCATTCATTTCCTTCATATATGCCTTTGTCCTCTTATTCCTTTCCATCCTTTCGCTTAATCAACTCAGAAGAAAAATCCCACTCTCCACCATTTTCTTCATATATGCTTTTGTCCTCTTATTCCTTTCCTTCCTTTCGTTTAATCAACTCAGAAGAAAAATCCCACTCTCCATTCATTTTCTTCATATATGCCTTTGTCCTCTTATTCCTTTCCTTCCTTTCGTTTAATCAACTCAGAAGAAAAATCCCACTCTCCACCATTTTCTTCATATATGCCTTTGTCTTCTTATTTTTTTCCCTCCTTTCGTTTAATCAACTCAGAAGAAAAATCCCACTCTCCATTCATTTTCTTCATATATGCCTTTGTCCCCTTATTCCTTTCCTTCCTTTCGCTTAATCAACTCAGAAGAAAAATCCCACTCTCCACCATTTTCTTCATATATGCTTTTGTCCTCTTATTCCTTTCCTTCTTTTCGTTTAATCAACTCAGAAGAAAAATCCCACTCTCCATTCATTTCCTTCATATATGCCTTTGTCCTCTTTTTCTTTTCCTTCCTTTCGTTTAATCAACTCAGAAGAAAAATCCCACTCTCCACCATTTTCTTTATATATGCCTTTGTCTTCTTACTCCATTCCGTTATTTCTACTAATTAACCCAAAAGAAAAAGAAAATCTACTCATCATTCGTTGCAGACATTAACTCTGTCTAGACTCTAGAGGCAACTAGAACAACTGTATGAAATATATTTTCTTTATATATATACTTTTTTCTTTTTTCTCTCTCTCTTCCTCTTTTCTATTAATTAATTAAAAAGAAAAATAATCTAGTCATTATTCGTTGTGATTATCTAATTTCTTGACTCCAGAGGCAGCTAAAACAATTGTACGAAATATATTTTCTTTATATATACCTTTGTCTTCTTTTTCTTTTTCTTCTTTCCTATTAATCAATTAAAAATAATAAGAGAATCTTGTTATCATTTATTGTGTTTATCGCACTCCTTGACCGCAGACATTAACCTCTTCTGCCGAGACTAGAGGCAGCTGGAACAAATGTATAAAAACTATTTTCTTTATATATGCCTATGTCTTCTTTTTCCTCTTCCATTTTTCCACGAATTAGTTAAAAATAAAAAGAGAATTTTGTCATATCTTGTCATCATTTGTTGTGATTTCTTCGAACAACAACAGCAACAAAAAATTAATTCCGTCTGTCGAGACCTTAGGGGCAGCAAGAATAAATGCATGAAATCTTTCTTGTGTTGTGAAGTTCATCGAGATAATTTCAGTCCATTAGTCCTAGGATAGTTCGTCTCTTTGTTCACCTGAATAAAATCGTCCACCTTTAGCCGGACTTTAACAAGGATGACGCAAACAAGGTCATCATATTGAAATAAAAGGGCAGGACTTATAGTAATGGATTTAAATTGGACAACTTTAGATTTAAGAAGAAAATAGGCAAGAAATAGTTTACCAACAGAGTGGTTAACGAATGAAATAGACTTAGTAATCATGTAGTGAGCACTGAAACTATTTAAGAGAATATTAGATAACTTTATGGATGGGGATGATAGGTGGTGATGGACATGGAACTGCCTAGTGTAGGCCTCATTGCCTCTTCTAGTCTCCTTCATTCTAATGTTCTTATAAAGTACGTCACCACACTTTATTAGGTCTCCTTCATCTCAACGGAATGAAAAAAAGGAATCCAAAAATATAAGAAAATTCTTTTACCATACTATTGTTACTGATCCGTTTCACTCCGGAATCCCCTTTAACCACTTCATTACGATGACGATCCCATTTGGATGATTATATAATCACATGGTGAGTGTCAAAATTGCCAGCTGCAAAACACTTCACCTGGTCGAAGAGTTAATGAAGATACGATCAGCATTTCCAGCACGGAACACCGTCGACGTTAGCAGGAATGTAATCTGGAAAAGGTGTGATCAGGTTAGATGAGGTCATAACAATATGACATTTTTTTTTTTCATTTTTATAATGACCTCTCCAGCACAGACGGACGACCAACAGCATGATCAGGGTGAATCAGAAGTGAAAAAAAAACACAAGAATGAAGGAGACTGCAAGAGACCATAAGGCCTCTACTAGGCAGTCCCATGTTCATTACCACTTATCATCCCAATCCATAAAATTATCTAACCTTCTCTTTAAACAACCAATAGTTTCAGCGCTCACTACATGGTTGCTAAGTCTACTTCACTCATCAACCACAAAGATATATAGATACAGCATCTAATAGACCTCTGCGCTTATAAAGAAGCTTAAGTAACTTCCTTATATAAGAAAGCTAATCAAAGTACGGACCCATAAGTTTGAATTTCATGCCTGACAAACTAATCAAGTCTGTAATGAAAGACAAAGCTGTTGAGTCCCTTGGAGATAATTAATTTATCACGGAGGTGTTTGTGTTCGGGAGAAAATTATTTTGCTTAACGAACTTGTTGGATTTCTTTATACGTATCTCAAGATGACCACCACACATCTCGAAATATAATTAAGTTTAAGATGGTCAAATAGGAGAGAAGATGTACTGTAGATTCATTCATATCATATTTCATTTTATTATTATGTTTGGTTAAGCGTTAGTGATGCTTTATTTATTTTCTTCCTACACTTTTGCAAGAATTGTTTCAAGTCCTTAGTTCTTTTGTGACAAACATAGGAAGGTTTCTGGAAGATCGACTCTATTCCTCGAAGATGCGAACATCCACCAGTCAGAGGCCTCAAACCCACAAACCACAAAGTACGATCGACCAATTTCACCACTGAATCACATCCTTCCACAGAATGTAAATATCTGAGAAAAATAAAATGTGTCATTAGAAATAGGTATCTGGGGGAAGACGTAATGAAACGACAGTACAAGGGAGCGGCTGAGTCTACGACACTGTGGAGCAGAGACTTGGAATCTGAAGGATGCAGAAAGATCCTAAATGTATTTGAGCTGAAATGTTAAAGAAGTAGCGGTTACGAGGATGGAGAGAGTAAGCTATGTGGAGGTGAAGCGGATAGCGGGGGTGGGAAGTGGGCCAGTAAATAGGGGTTTATCAAAGAATACTGGGATGGTTTGGGCATACAACAAGAGTGAGTGAAAAAATATTAATAAAATGAATGTGGAAAGCTGATGAAAGGAACTTGAAGGAAACAAAAACAAGGATGAGGTAGATGGGTGGGGTAAAGGGGGCATAGATTTAAGAGGGATGTCTGTCTAGGAAGAGAGGGAAAAGGAAAAATGTAGGTATGGATGGAGAGTGGCTGTAAATGGATGAGGAAATGACGCGGCCCGAGGTGATTTCTTTTCTGTCTGCTCTGTTTATTCTTCGAGTGAGTGACATTTGGAGGGGGTCGCCATGTAATGAAGATGTGGGGGTAAACCAGTCTCGGATGTCGGGGCCTGATATGAAAGTATTGATTTTTGCTGTATTGCCTCTGACCTGAGCAGGTATGATAGGAGAGAGAAATGACTTCCCACCCATGAGGAACACAGATAGGACATCATATGGGATTTTTGAATGGGTCTGAGTAGGATGTCGGGTATGTATATACTTTGACTTGGCCACCCTCCTTAAAAGGGGGAAAGAGCTTTATGCTATATGCATGTATGGTGTATAGATTTTGACATCCTCTTTGTATGATTGTTGACTATGGGTCTTATCTAAAAATACCCCCACATGTTCGGTATGCACTTTCGGCTCAAAGCTCCATAACCCAGAGGGTCTATATTCCATCATGTTCCATTTGCCCCTATGTACTAGCCTCCTTATCTTCATTCTCTTCCTCTTCCTCTTCCTCTTCCTCATTCTCATCCTCCTTTCCATCTTCCTCCTCTTTCCCTCCTTCTTCTCCTTCCCCTTCCTCCTCCTCCTCCCTTTCCTCCTCCTCCTTTTTCTCCATTCCTCCCCTTCCTCCTCCTTCCCCCTCCTCCTTTCCCCTCGTCATACTCCTAATTAATTTCTTTTTCCTCATCTTCATCCCCTCCATCCTTTACCACGTCCTCCTCTTTCTTCTCCTCTTCCTCTTCCTCCTCTTTCTCCTCCTCCTCCCTTTCTCTTCTTACGATTCCTTCCCTCCTACTCATCTTCCTCCTCCTATTCCTCCTCCTCCTACTTTATTTCCTTATACTCATCCTCATTTCCATCTTCATCCTCATTTTCATCCTCATCCTCCTTCCTCCTTCTTCAGTCTTACCTTCAATTAGCCTCAGTGGCCATACGTATCACACATGTAATACCTGTCACACACGTTACACCTGCCACGCGCGTAACACCGTCTCATCATCATCTGCCGCATCACTGAAACAACACGCGCCAGTATCACTGATCATAACACGCACTAGTATACCTACAGCACGTCAGCATGTATAGCACGTGTACACTCAGAGACTGACAGGAAACTTAGCACGTGTTACCATACATACGTAGCACGTAAAAGACAACAAATGTAGCTCTGACGCGATTTCAATGCAAAAGTTCTTTAAATCATTCTGGTAGTGATCATACGATTTTTTTTTTTTTTTTTTTTTATCACTGAGGATTTCTTTTGAATTCTTGTCTGGGATTCTCCAGATGATTCTAATCAGCTAAAAGAAAAAAATGGGAGGTCAAAAGATTGGCTCGATTAACTCTTTGGTCACCACAGTCGATGAGCAAATGAGACGTTCAGAAACAGAGGGGCATCCCCACCACTTTTACTGGTTTTAAATTAAGCACAGATCGTGGGAAGCATAAGCCTCTTTTATATATAAGATTGCAATGATGGCCGTATCACACAACCTACCTTGCATTTCCTGGTGATATAAGTAGCACCTGATACATTACTGGCACCACTTACCAACACCTGCGTTGCACATTCCAGCAAACTTTCGATACAATCTTAACACCAGATATCACCATTTACACTATTTGGTGATGCAGAACACAACCTTAGATCTATTCAGATCCTTATAAGTAGCACCTGATACATTACTTGCACAACTTACCAACACCTGCGTTGCACCTTCCAGCAAACTTTGGTATGATCTTAACATCACATAACACCACCCATTTACAGTACTTTGTGATGCAGAACACAACCTTAGATCTATTCAGATACTTATAAGTAGCACCTGATACATTACCTGCACCACTTACCAACACCTGCGTTGCACCCTCCAGCAAACTTTGGTATAATCTTAACACCACATAACACCATTCGGTAACACTTATCGTTCTTGTTCCATCGATTACCTCTTATTTCGCACCAACTGGTGAGGCCAAACGTAGATCCATAGTACCATCATTGCGATCTATGGTATTATAGTAACACCATTGTAATATTCTCTGTCTAACAACATATATCTAGAACCAATCAGTCACCACCAACTTAGCACCGTCTTGCATCACAACCTAAATGAAACCATCTGACATCAAACATTGGCGTCACACTATCATCAAGTACCATCTGTTTTGCACCATTTGAAGGTGCCCCTGATACCATCTACCACTAGCTCACCAGCTGGCATCAATCTCGTAGATGGTTCACCTTAAGGAGGGGAGAAAGGGTGAACACTTCTTGCAGCTGGCTACGGGGCAGAGAACCATCTGAGACTCTCAAGCAAACTACAAAATTCTCGCAGATCCTTCGCTCTGAATTATAAAGCGTTCAAACACGAGATGGCGTTCTTCTGAAGCGGAATTGAGAAAGAGGGGGAAGCGAGGAGGGGAAGGGAAATGGGGAGGACAGAAAGGAGGGAAGGACGAAGGGAAGGA
>NC_134810.1:36647789-36652789 GCF_046742065.1 Oratosquilla oratoria
TTATAGGTGTAAATGTAAGTATTGGTGTCTTTTGAAGGTGGGCGTGCTAGTAGCTGTGATAGTGGGTGTAGGTGCAGGTGTGGGTATATATTATGGCTGTGGAAATATCTGTGTGGGTGTTAGTATTGGCGTGGGTGTGGGTATGAATATGTACGTGATTATGAGTATAGGTGGGTGGGTGGATATTGATGTGGGTTTGGTTGTGAGTGTGTGATAATTATTGTGGGCGTGAGTGAGGATGCGGGTGTATGTGTGGATATGTGTATGTGTGGATATGTGTATGTGTGGGTATGAATGTGGTTGTGGGTCTAAGTACACATATGCAGCTTTCCATGAGTAGATACATTAATACATGCATACGAACATAAATCGTATCTATATCATCAACACAATTCTATAAGTTCCATAGCAAAAAACAATTGCCAGGGTTTAAGAAGACAGGCTAACTGGCCGCCAAAGGGGAAGAGAAGGAAGAGGAAGGAAGAGGAGGAGGAGGAGGGGGAGGAGGAGGAGGAGGAGGAGGAGGAGGAGGAGGAGGAGGAGGAGGAGGAGGAGGAGGGAGAGGAGGAGGAGGAGGGGGAGGAGGAGGAGGAGGAGGAGAAGAAGAAGAAGGAGCGGAGTGGTGAAGGATTGGGAAATAAACGAGAAAGGTCCTGAAGAGGGATTTGTACTTAAAGCCGGGGACTGGGGAGGGAGGAAAAAGATGCATTTTGGGGGATATGGCAAGGGTAGGCTCTGTGGGAACAGACCGTGAATGGGACTGTGGTGGAAAGGAGGAGTAGGGAGTCTGGCAATAAGAGAAAGGGGAAGAATAAGATAAGTTAGGGAGCTGAAGGAGGAAGAGGAGGGAGGAGGAGGAGGAGAAGCGAACTTCAGGAGGAAGATGAAGAAGAGGAGGAGGGGGAGGAAGAATAAGAGAAGTTTGGAAGCTGAAAGGGGTAGAGGAGGGAGGAGGAGGAGGAGCGAACTTCAGGAGGAAGATGAAGAAGAGGAGGAGGAGGAGGAAGAATAAGAGAATGAAGGGAGGATGGGGAGGAGGAGGAGGAGGTGAGAAGGAGGAGGAGGAGGAGAGGAGGGAGAGGAGGGGAAGAGAGGGAAGAATAAGAGAAAGAGAGGAAGAGGGGAGGAGGAGTAGGGGAGGAGGAGGAGAGGAGGAGGAGGAGGGAGAAGAGGAGAAGGGAGAAGAGGAGAAGGAGGGTGAGATGGAAGAAGGGAAGAGAGGAGGAAGAAAAGGAACAGGGAAAGAGAAGGAGAGGAGGAGGAGGAAAAAAGAGGAAAATAAGAGAGAGATAGTATTTGAAAGCGGAAGGAGGGATCGCGGGAAAGAGGGACGGTAGTGGGAATGGGAATGGGAATGGGAATGGGAAGAGGAAAAAGGAAGAAAAAGAAATAGAGGTCTACTAGAAAATAGAAGAAGAATGGTGACAAGTGGGAATGGCATAAAGGAAAAGAGAAAGACCGGAGTAGAGCGGAGAGAGAAAAAGAATGAAAAGAGTGAAAGAGGATATCAAAGATGAAATAAAGGAGGGTAAGGAAACTAGGTAAGAATGAAGTACAAAGAGGCGGAAAACGGAATGAAGAAAACAGAGAGTGAGGGACAAAGAAGATAAATACGAGGATATAAAAGACAGGATAGGAAGAGGGGAGAAGTAAATACACTTAAGGGTGAAGATACGGAAAAGAATTTGGGAAGAAAGAGAAAGAAAGAAGAAGGACAAGGAAAGGTACGAAAGAGGAATACTGAAAAAAGAGGAGAGAAAAGAGACGGGGAATGGAAGCAGGAGACGATTATGGAGGAAGGACAGGGAAGTAAAGTGAGGGGGAACATAGGGGAGGAAGAGGGAGGAGGAGGGGGGAAAGGGGAGGAAGGTAATGGGGAGGGGAGATGAATGCCCGACCCGGCTGCCAGAAAGGAAGAGCGGCTTTGCGGTCGCGAGAACAGAGAAGGAGTTTTAGTGACTTCCGGTGCGGACTTCTTGCGTGCAGACCTTTCCTGAGAAGGTTTCTGCCCTCCTCCTCCTCTGCGCAGGCCCCTGTGCAAGTTCCACAAGAACAATTTACCTCTCTGCAGGCATTCAAGTAGAACAATTTAACTCTTTGTAGGCTCTCCCTCATGCATGCTTACCCCACGTAGGCACCAACTGCACATTCCTCTCATTCTTATCTGCAGACTTCTTATTGTGCAGGCGTTTCAGATGCAGGCGTAATCTGTACAGGGAATGGCGTGGAGTTTTACACAGGTCTTCCTCCTTTCAGATTCTTTTGTATATCTATTTCAATTATTTGTTTATTTGTTTATCTATTTATATATTTATTCATTTATTTGTTTTCTATCTATTCATTTTCTTTTTTAAGATTCTTAACTGGTTTTGTTTACTTGAATGCAAGCCCTCGACAGAGTATGTAAGGTCAATTAATTCCTTCAGCTCTGTAATAAGGCTACATAGATTTTACTTTGATTCTTTTTCGAGGGGAATGACAAAGGAGTAGTTCGTGATGGACAATTCTATCCATCTGGGGTAGAAGTTCGAACTCTAGATTGGGGGAATTGAGCTCCGTATCAGTCACAAAATGCGACTTTAGCCTTAGTGGCTTACTACAGGACCAATCTATCCCTTGGAACAATTATACAGCCTTTGTGACTTAATTCGGCTTGGTAGTGATGTATGTACAAAGGAACGTGGATTTCTGGGTGTGTTGGAATAAATGTGGATGAAAAATGTAGTCAGATAATTAGCGTAATCAGCTTAGCCATACTAAGTGCAAGTACTAAGATGGGACACTGGTATACTGCACCTTTGATGTCCGCAGGTTGCAGAGATTAGGAAGCCATCAAGGTGAGGCGTGGTATTACGCCCACATCCCCCAGTCGCAAATGATAGGGCAAGATTGATAGAATAATGTATTTACTTCTGATAAGATACTTCCTGTGTCAAAAAAAATATTATTTACAATGTACATTTTATTATGCTATACTTCTGATCAAATATTTCCTGTGTCAAAAATATATATATTTATAATGTACATTTTATTATGCCTAGAGCAAAACATGTGTTATGAGTAAGAAACAACACAATGCTGAATCATGTAGACAATGTTTGATCTCAATGAAGCATTTGATACATTAGAACAGGAGTGGGCAACCTTCTTATGTCTGCGTGCCAGAATCGGTCAAATCTTTGATGCAAGCATTTCTCACGCGGCAACTGATTGTGTGTGTGTGTGTGTGTGTGTGTGTGTGTGTGTGTGTGTGTGTGTGTGTGTGTGTGTGTGTGTGTGTGTGTGTGTGTGTGTGTGTGTGTGTGTGTGTGTGTGTGAAGATATTATTTAGTGTCCTTCGAGTACTGGGATTTTTTCTTCAAATAATAAATTATCACAATGAAATGGCAATATACTGTATATATATATATATATATATATATATATATATATATATATATATATATTTATATATATGTATGTATATATATAGTGATATCATTATAAATCAGGTAAGACGGATTTTTACTCAAAGCTCGTTCTACCCAGATGATAGTGGGATAGTCAAAAGTGCAATATGAGCTGCCAAGTACAGCCGAGCAATTTAAAGATACTGTATCTAACATCAGTAGATCTAACGATGATTTTGAATTTTACATAGCTTTAATAATAACTTATATTTATCGCAAAAATGCGATACGTTTCATCAGCTTTTGTTATAATATTTTCATTGTGATCACAGGAAACCAGCTTCAAGCGAACGATGAGAGGAGGTCCAGTGGATATTTAAGACATGACTACTTTCCTTTCTGTTAACCTCCTAAAAAGAATAATAATAATAAAAAAGCACTTAACTGAAATGTTAGAGACTAGGAGTCTGGCTGTCGCCTGGCAATATATGTCCACACTTTTCTACCATCTATCCCCAACTTTATATACACACACACACACACACACACACACACACACACACACACACACACACACACACACACACACACACACACACACACACATATATATATATATATATATATATATATATATTATATATATATATATGTGTGTGTGTGTCTGTGTGCGTGTGTGTGTGCGTGTGTGTATACATATATATGTATGTATTATATGTATTTATATGGATATATATATATATATGTATATATATATATATGTATATATATATATATATATATATATATATATATATATATATATATATATATATATATATATATGTTTATATGTATAAATATATATATATATATATATATATATACATATATATGTATGTATATGTATATATTATATATGCATATATTAATCCGCATAGATGTAAATGTGAAGTTGGGGGATGGAGCGAAGGAAAGCGTGCAATCAGAAATACTGCCCATATGCAATCGCAAAGCCGTTAGTCGAGGGCCATAATCGCCGAGGAATCGTGAGATGCAAGATTGGCCACTATCGAGAACCGTTAGTGGCCGTCGATGTTTTACTCTTTTAATAATTTACTTTGCAATATTTCTTTGCGGCGGTCCAAGCGGGGGCTTACGTCATCAGCGGCAATCCTGGAGCGGACTCCGCGATGCCTAATATGGGTGGGCTGACGGCGAGATGCAAGAGCCTTAACGATATTCAAATTAACGATGATCAGTCTTGCTATCTACCACGCTATGTACCCCTGAAGACGACTGGACATCATGAAATATTGTCAGTTTGCGGCTTACGACTGTCCATTTCAGTGAACATTAGTCGTTCTCCATTCGACTGTGTTCTGTGTAATAGAAAATGGAAATATTTTAGGGGTGACATTATGACTTGAATTTTAATGGAAATGGCGAGAACACAGTCTTTGAGTGTTTGTAACATAGCTTGTGGTTCTTTTTGTGATTTAGTTAAAGGTTTTGTTAAAATGCAAAATATACATAAGATTAAATGAAGATTCTAGAAGCTTGCAATGGGCGTGGAACTGGAAACGCGGGCATGTCATCATTATCTATTTATTTTGCTAATTTCTTTACATT
>NC_134810.1:36657789-36672789 GCF_046742065.1 Oratosquilla oratoria
AATTACAACGCCCCTCCATCTCCTCCTCTTCCTCCTCCTCCTACTCCTTCTCCTCCTCCTCCTCCTTCTCCTCCTCCTCCTTCTCCTCCTCCTCCCTCTTTTAACCACTCATCTCTTTGATCTTTTTTTTTAATTCTCTTCTTCTTCCACCTTTTCCTTACTCCTCTTCCTTCTCACTTTCCTTCCTCTCCCACCTCCTCTTCTTCCTCCTTTTCCTCCTCCTCCTCGACGCAGCTTCCAACTATCCTCTTGTCAAGCTTAACGAGCTTGCATCTGTTTTATGTACCATTTTTATGTTAGTGTCACTTACTGCTTTCCTGCTTGCCAGGTAGTACAAATTTTTCAGAGATTTCCCAAGTCGTTTGCCTTATTAAAATTATATTCTTCTTGTCTATATGACTCATCTTTCGTTTCTGTGTCATATATGTATATATATATATATATGTATATTTATATATATATACATATACATATATATATATGTATATATATATATATACATATATATATATATATATGTGTGTGTGTGTGTGTGTGTGTGTGTGTGTGTGTGTGTGTGTGTGTGTGTGTGTGTGTGTGTGCGTGTGTGTGTGTGTGTGTGTGTGTGTGTATGTGCGCGTGCGTGCATGAATGTGTATGTGTATATTTGTGCGTTTGTGTGTGTGTATGTGTGTGTGCGCATGTGTATGATTGAAAAACTACATAATCACTCTTTATTATACAGCAAATGGTGTTTCGAATATTCGATAAAATATGATGCTTTACTTAACAGCAAATCAAATCTGGTTGACGTGTAATATCCTGTTACGCTTGTTTCTCTGATCCACTGTGTCATTATATTATTCATTATTATGTTTACTGTATTATATTTCCCCATGATTCTTCTCCACCTGTTTTTCACTTCAACATTGATTAATCAGACAGTCAATCAACCAATCGCAGTCCACAGTCGAACAAAGGCATCTTACAAACAGTTCCTTGAGTCGCAGGACTTACCACATCACTCCTGCAAACTTCCCTATATTGTCTCTCCACCTTCTGTCTGGTCTTTCTCTTCCACGCCTAGACGTCCAGTCAGTAATGCCCTTCTTTCATCTACCATCTTTGTCTCTGGCTACCTTCCTTGCCCAAATCCACTTCTGATCTTTTATCGCCTCCACACTAATTTCCACTCTAGCCAACTCCCTCGTCCACTTTAGTCTCTTCCTGTCTTTCAATTTTTTTTTTATCCTTAGGTTCGTCTCCATCATCTTCTTAGATTATAGCTGGTATTATAAAGTGATTTTAATTTTGACCTTTCATACATACATGTAGAGATCCCATATTATGTTTTTATTTACTGAGCATTTTTCAGCCAGTTATGATATATTTTCTATCTAATCTTAATAATTTATTTTTGGTCTTAGCATCTGACCTAAATAGATATATTAACCTAATTCGAGATCCCCACAATTAATTCTATTTTTTTTTTAACTTTCGAGTGTAACACAAATTTGATTTGAATCATCTATCAACTACTTTGTGACTTTCCTTGTTCTTATCTTGCAAGTCTTCTTCTATTTCTGAAGTGAGAATAATATGATTTGCAAATCCAAGGTAAGTGAAATATCTCCCACTTTTCAAGCTTTTCCCTTCCTAACTTATCTTTCGAAATGTCTCTTTCAGTCGTGCTGTAAATAGCTTAGGTGAAATTGTATCGCCTTGCAGTACTTCCCTCTCGAACTCTATCTTATCTATATCTTTATGTAGTCGAATGACAGCAGTACCTTTCGCTTAAATGTTCTGTAAAAGCTTTTACAGTCTTTATTTAAGCAGTGTTCGAGTATAGAATATAGTATTGCCATTTGTCCTATCAAGTCAAAGAGCTTTTTGTTATATACAAAAGCTAAACATGAAGACTTATTGTATTCTGTCATTTTCTCCACATTAACATCCCCACAATTGAAGTCACTTATCAGGGCTGTGTTGTCACTTTTTCATTATGTCTTCAAATGATTTTCCATATCTGAAAATATTTTTCGTATATAATCTTATTCCGTGCATTTGTCTTGGGATAAAGGGCTGTAGGCCACACCAATGTCTCTTACCTCTCCCTTTAATTACTATTTTCATATTTACTATTTCAACCTATCCTTTAGACTGATTGATACATTCGGTTTAACGTCATAAACCCTTCCCTCCTTTATCAAGAGGCTAGGATGGAGCCCTTTACAGAGGACATTTTAGTGTGGAATTTAATTAATTATGCTCTTGGTTCAACTCACCAGTGGCAGGGTTCGAACCACCATCACCTCGACCTCCGTTTCAAATAGCGACGCCCTAACCATGTCGGTCAGCGAGAATCCTGACTACATCAGTTCCTTTTCGTTCTGTTGACTTCTGTTACCACAACCCTTCTCTTTTTATCTACTCTCCTTCACAAGCGGTATTTCTCATCCCCCACTTGAATATCCGATATTCATATTCTTACTTTGCTCAGTCTCAACAAGACGATGAAGTACAATGATAAATCATGCTGACGGGAGACCTTTCAGTTCATAGCGAATCAATGATCTCTTACCTACCTATATACGAAAAGTCTTCTCGCCCCTTATAAGGTAGGTGGCCAGTCTAGGAATGCCCCCATCCTCTATGCATTCCACATCCATCTAATACCCATTTATTTTCCTGTTTGTCTTAGCTAGTATCGTCGATATAAGACCAAATGTGTTGGTAAATGCCATTTTCAGACCCTTGGTATATTCTTTTACTTCTTTATCGATGCATTTCTTCTTCTATATCAATTCTTTCGTTTCCGATTGATCACGCCAATAGAACTCCATCTTCTTCCATCCCGTCTATTTTCTATTTTTATTTATTTGTTTCTTAACTTCATTAACAATTTCCTTCGTTTTCTTTCTCCCTCTGTTGCATTTCCTCTTACCTATACATATTCAAATTTGCCTTTATACTTACATTTTCTTACCCTACCGGTTTAAGAAGGCAAGAGTAGTTAACGAATGGAATAAACTTAGTAACAATATAGTGAGCGCTGAAGCTATTGGTTGTTTTAAGAGAAGGTTAGACAACTTGGATGGCTATGATTGGTGGTAATGGACATGGAACTACCTTGTGTAGGCCTTACGGTCTCTTGTGGTATCCTCCATTCTTATGTTCTTATGAGGAGAAAGGGAACTGTCGACAAGTAAGTCAGTACGAAGTCTTCATTAGTAAACAAAAATTTCGTTCTCATTTGTCACCAGTTGACTTTGTTGACTTTCTCTTTAATTTCTTCTAAGAACCGTGGATATGGTAGAGGCATCATATACCAATAAAGGCTCCTTGCTCATTATGGATTGTACTTTAGATTACATCATACAAACTATCCTAAACACTACTTCATCCTCCTCAAGTGCTGAATTATTGTCTATTGTGATCTAAACTACCTCTTTGGTTTTGATTATTCTTGTTCTTCTCTTTCGTTGTATTTTAGATTACATCGTATATCCTATCCTACACACTTCTTCATTCTCCTCAAGTGCTGAATTATTATCTATTATGATTTAAGCTACCTCTTCGGTTTTTAACGTTCTTGTTCTTCTCTTTCGTTGTACTTTAGATTACATCGTATATCCTATCCTAAATATTTTTCATTCTCATCAATAGCTGAATTATTGTCTATTATGTTCTAAATTATCTCTTTGGCTTTTATCGTTCTTGTTCTTCTCTTTCATTTCTTGGTGTGATGCGGCCATCTTTCTAGCCTAAAAGTGTGATGCACTTTTATCTTTTCCTACTATCATCAATGTTTCTCTCTTCTTTAACACTTGAACCACATATATTTGATCAAAATTTCTTGATTTTCCTAGATGTACCATTCCATCATCCTTTATTGTTTCATTTGTTCCTCTTTATTATCCTTTTCCATCCGATATGTTATATATTAGTTTATTGTATGTGATGTGGGGCGAAGGAGTTGTGCTTATGTGTAAATATAGATAGATAGGAAGATTTATAAGTATATAGATAGATAGATATATAGACCGATAGATAGATAGATAGATAGATAGATAGATAGATAGATAGATAGATAGATAGATAGATAGATAGACAGATAGATAGATAGATAGATAGACAGATATATAGATAGACAGATAGATATGTAGATAGATAGATAGACAGATAGTTAGACAGATAGATAGATAAACAGAAAGATAGATAAGTATAGATGTCATGAGAACTGTCCGTCCTTGATCTTTTCCTTATTGGACATATTCGTTCTTCAAGGTTAATTTAATTATTATATATACTCGTGTAATCTTAAACATATGTTTTTTCATGTAAGTATGTTTCCATATCTACATAAAGGAACAAGAAAATTGCTTCCTACACACATGGAAATATATCATGGGACTCCTTCTTCTGTAGTCTCCCCCTAACCTGAACATTTTCTTTGAAAGCCTATGACCCGTGAATAAACTAGCTCTGTTGACGTGACTGTCTAAAATGACACACAACAGGTTTCGAGTGTTTCCAGGATTAGGAATGAGGGCGTGCAAGGAAATCCGGATCAGAGGGGAATAGAATAGGTGTTTACGGGAGTAGACGACACAAGCTGTGGGTCTTATTCTCTAAAACATGGGTGCAACGTCACAGACAACAGCGCCCCATAGGATAGGTTTATCTTTCTCTGTTCTCAGCTTGTATTTGGGTCTTTTGTTTAGCTTACGTTAACAAACAACCAAGAGGAAGGATTCCGATGATCAATGGCAGTTATGATTTAAGCTGGGCAATTTTAGATTTAAGAAGGAATTAGGAAAGAACTGGTTTACCAATAGAGTGGTTAACGAATGGAATAGACTTAGTAACCATATAGTGAGCGCTGAATCTATTGTTTTAAGAGAAGGTTAAATAACTTTATGGATGAGGATGACAGGTAATAATGGACATCGAACTACCTAGTGTAGGCCTTGAGGTCTCCTGCAGTCTTCTTCGTTTTTATGATCTTATTTAATGACGGGTACCTCAATGAGGTTGTCCGGCAAAAATGGACAACAAAGCTGCCCATTTTCAAAACCACTCTAACACCTAACCTCCTTCAGAAGGTGAAACCCTGAGGGGCTGACACTCCGTCTCCGGACTAGGCCCAATTTTTTCTTTAATTCTTTTTCTATTTTTTTATTTTTTTATTTATCTATTTATTTATTTATTTATTTATTTATTTATTTATTCATTTTTATTTATTTGATTATTTATATATTCATCTATCTCTTTTTATTAATTAATTCATTAATTAATGTATTTGTTGGTACATTGTGACAAGTTGATGAAGGTGGAAAAAGAAGTCACGGGTCTAGTTCCGAGTTACTGAGTTTATTCCTGACCGGTTTCGCTCTATGCTTCTTCAGAGGAATGTGACTCTGGAGTGAAGCTGGCGGTATACATAGTCTGAGTAAGACCGCGTTCCCTCCTTGGAGGTGGGTTACGTTTGGTTGTACAATGGTTTTTAATACAATAGTGATAAAAATACAATAAATTGTTGTGATGTTATTACAAAACAGCTCCGGTGTGTGTGGAATGTTGATCGAGGGTGTAACATTGTAAGTGAAGTGAGTGGTGTAGAAATGTGTGAATCCTAAAAAGTGTCATATGATAACTTATAGTATTAAATAATATAATAATATAAGGATAAATATCCAGATAAAATGAATGAAATAAAATGAAAATACAAATATAAATATAAATAAATAAAAATAAAAATAAAAATAAAAATAATAAATATAAAAAAAAAAAAAAAAAAAAAAAAATATATAAAAATATATGCTTATTTAAAGTGACATGACATCTCATCGCATATCATTGTGTGACAGAATGTTATCAAAAAATATACATACATATATAACAATGAATAGATAATATTTATATTTGTATTTTCATTTTATTTCATTCATTTTATCTGGATATTTATCCTTATATTATTATATTATTTAATACTATAAGTTATCATATGACACTTTTTAGGATTCACACATTTCTACACCACTCACTTCACTTACAATGTTACACCCTCGATCAACATTCCACACACACCGGAGCTGTTTTGTAATAACATCACAACAATTTATTGTATTTTTATCACTATTGTATTAAAAACCATTGTACAACCAAACGTAACCCACCTCCAAGGAGGGAACGCGGTCTTACTCAGACTATGTATACCGCCAGCTTCACTCCAGAGTCACATTCCTCTGAAGAAGCATAGAGCGAAACCGGTCAGGAATAAACTCAGTAACTCGGAACTAGACCCGTGACTTCTTTTTCCACCTTCATCAATTAATCTATTTATTTATCTGTTTATTTATTTATTCATTTATCTTTTTTTCTTTTCTTTTTTTACTTTTTTTCACACATGGATATGACAATCGGCATCTACTCACCTCTGACAATCCTTATCTGCCGGTGACGTAGAAAAGTCCCACATTGATACAACACAGACAACAGTCAAATGTTGCCTCCCTGGGAGAATTAGGGGAGGTTGCAAGGACCGTTGCCAGCCACTGTAGGGCTGCGGGTTATCCAGTTATGAGACTCAGAGCAACAAACTCAACTGATTTGCAAGAGCGAATCACATTTTAGAAAGTTCACGGAACCTGCAAGTCCAAGAACGTATACCTTGTACTCTGACCTGTGCTACACACTCCTTTTCCCTTTGCTTCTATTATAGACGAGCTAAGAAGAGCGAGAGCCAGAATGGTGGGAAAGGAAGATCAAGAATGAAATAGTAATGTTGATGTATGTCATTCTTTACCTCGAACTGTGGAGCAGTCGACTTCGATCTCGCCACATACCGACGAAGGCCTCGACGTGATTCCTAAAACCCGTCATTGGGTGACACGTGACGAAATTCTTCATTGTACTTAAACACTAAAACTAAATGTAATAAGCTCGGTTGTACTGAAGCGCCTTTGTTGTTGTTGTTGTTGTTGTTATTATTATTATTATTACTATTATTATTATCATTTATTATTATTATTATTATCATTAGTATTATTATTATCATTATTATCATTATCATTATCATTATCATTATCATTATCATTATCATTATCATTATCATTATCATTATTATTATCATTATTATTATTATTATTATTATTATTATTATTATTATTATTATTATTATTATTATTATCTTATTATTATTATTATTATTATTAATTATTACTATTATTATTACTTTTTCATAATATCGTTCCTGTTTTGGTTATTATTATTGTTATTACCGTTCTTGTTGTTGTCGTTGTTTTTGTTTTCGTTGTTATTGTTCTCTGGAAAGGTGTCATCCATACAAAGGGATAAGAACATACGAATGAGGGAGAGTGGAAGAGACCATAAGGCCTACACTAGGCAGTTCCATGTCCATGTCATTTTGTCCAAAGGCATTATCGGTATCAAGTTAGACACGTAATCAGACTTCTAAAGATATATTTTTATCTTTGTACGTCCTCCTTGTTACTAGCAATGCCGACAGGTTCCTTTGCCTTCGACGCTGTGATTTACCAAACACGTCTTTGTCCTAATTAATGCATGTGAGATTTTTTTTCCAGAAATAGGATAAGGTCTCAATCTATCAAGTATGACCACTTTTTGTCCCAAATTTCCTCTTCAGCTTCATAAAATTCCCTGGAATGTAATCTAAGCAAAAATATACAAAGGGAAAATATCGGATAAGATTTTGACAACCGAGGCAGAATTTGCAAAAGCCAGATAACAACAATACACAATATAGGAGAATTAATGGAAAATCTGAATACTTGGATTTTTTTTTTTTTTTTTTTTTTTTTGGGGGGGGGTTCAAGGCTTTGCCCAAAAGAGGCGATATGATGACATAGAGACATGCGGGAGGAAGTAGTGGATCAAGAGGATTGGCAGAAGGCCCAGGAGGCCGGCGCCGGTCGGCCTCAGGACCCCGAAGGAAGAGGGTTAGGGGAAGGAGGAAAGGCCAAGGTCTGTCATGAACAGCGACAGACTGTCTCAAGGTGATTTATGCACATGAATATAAGCATATTTTTTTGTATGTGTATATTTACATATAAGTACACTATGTATATACATATGCATGTATATATATATATATATATATATATATATATATATATATACATATATATGTATATATATATATATATATATATATATATATATATATATATATATATATATATAGATAGAGAGAGATATAGAGAGAGAGAGAGAGAGATAGATAGACAGATAGATATAGATATCTATATGTACATGTAAACATACATATATATATATATATATATATATATATATATATATATATATATATATAAACAAATAAATGCATATATATATATATGGCGGGTTATGTACTTACGTGATCAGGATATTATAATAGAAAATATATTTATGAGCAAGACTGTGACCAGGATATTGATTATAAGATTATTTCATTGAACCTATTTTATCTCTCAGAGAATTTACTAAATTGTTTGGTATTATTTTACGGGTTCCTTCTAGCACTAATATCAAAAATGCTGATTTTTTTCTGTGCTGCTGTCAGCATATCAGAAAATGAAAATCCAGATGCAGTCAAAATCATTACAGGTGACTAACTAATGCAATGCGTTATTTATACTTCCCTACAATCGAAAATAAGTGAACTATTGTTTGTTAAATTTATAGATGATATATTTCTATAGTGCAGATGATCAAAATTCGTAGAAAACGCAAATTACGAAGCTGATTAATTACAAGCGTTTGATTCCACTCTTAAAACCCAAGAGATACAGTTTGGCGCCAAACGTTGGCATCAAGCGTTGGCGCCACGCTTTGTCATAGTCTTCATATAAAGACTACAACGACGATCGAAATTCGTAGCAAGTCTGAAGGCGTTATCACACTGGGCTAATTTTCCTCCGATTGTTGGAGCAGGTTTGCAGTCCGCAGCTTTTGGAAAAGAATCTGATATACTGGAGGAGGGTAAGTTTCCTCCATCATATTAAATAACACTCTATGTATTTTTGTTGAGAAAACTAAAATGGATTGCTATAGTGGTTTCACGGCAGAAAAAGTGCTGGAGGTAGGCGGTACCGCCGATTAATCGGAGGTTGGAGGAAGAATAGCCTAGTGTGATAACCCCTTAGCTTCTGTAGGCATTCTTGGAAACTTCCTTTTCCTAGTATGAGGATAGCAAACCCTTTAATGTATGTTGTACGCGATCAAACTCAAAGAACTCGCGTACAACAATTCCTCCATCAAATATGAAGAAAAGTGAAAGTTAGTATGTCAATGTAAAGATTCATTTTGCTCTATGCAATCATCACTCAACGATGATCGTTCATGGCTCAACGATAATCGTCAAACGATTATCTAGAGCACTAATTCTTTGTTCTTGAATTGGTCTGTTTTGCTTCGAGCTGCAAAACACGAGGCTGATCATTTTAACCGAACCTACCAACACGCTTACCCAAATACGATGCCAGGTAGTAGGATGCGCGTCACCTGCCATTGGCCGTGGTAGGCTAATAACTAATAGAGCTGGGCGCGCTACCGCCGGGTAGGTAGTGCATTACCGTCCATGCGTTACCGAAAAATCTGGGGCGTATTACCATCAATGCGTTACCGATTTTAATTCCCTTTAGACTGATTTTGATGAAGAAAATAAATAAATGAAGAAGTATTTACTTCTTACGAATATTCTCAATAAAATAATACTTAAACGACAACATTAATATTCTCTGTTCTAAAACATAAAATAATCAGAGCTGGGCACTTGCGTTACCATTAGCGTTGTTGCGTTACTAACACACTACCTGTCCAGCAGTAACGCGCTCAGCTCTGGTAATTAATCGCAGCGAGTATAACGTACCATAGGCATGTAGCCATACCGATAGTTTCAAAGATCGAAATACCATTAGATAGGAATAGTTTGTGTTTTTGTTCAAAATAAAAAGATAGAACGTCAAATAGCATCTCATAAATCACGAAGTAACACTAGATTTAACCAGAAATATTCATGCGCTAAGTATTACTATTATATAATGTATAATAGTTAATTAAAGCAAATAATGATAAAGGTATTTGACACTGCTAGTTTCTAACATAAATAACAAAGTAAGCAATAGAAGAGGTTCTTTAATATATGCTAAGCGCCTATTTTTTTTTTTTTTTTTAGAAAGAAATTAAATGACTAATAATATTCATTTACTTTTGGGTGGTATTTATTTATTCTTTATTTTTCTATTTATTTTGTTTATTTATTTGTGTCAATTTAGCTGATCTAGAAGAAAAAAACAATGCATACATGCTGCATCTAAGTAATATAACCGATCCGTCGCCCCTGATCTCTCACACAGGTTACCCGCGGCCCCGATAGGTCTGGCTACGGTCCCGGAAATGGGAGAATGATCGTTAATGTAAGAAAACATGTTTAATGTCTTTAATGTATTCAGATTGCTCAATTTTAGGTTTAAGAAGGAAATAATTAAGAACTGGGTTACCAATAGATTGGTTAACAAATGGAAGAGACTTCGTAACAATGTTATCAGCACTGATTTTTTTTTTTTTTTTTTTTTTTTTTTTAAGAGGTTAGATAACTTTATGGGCAGGGATAAAAGGTGCTCAGGGGCATGGAACTGCCTAGTGTAGGCCTTATGGTTTCTTGCAGTCTCCTCCATTCTTTTTGTTCGTATGCTCTTATATTTAGTGTCAGTGTACTGAGTGATTGAAACTGGGTATGCGGAGTCTGTTGCCAGACTTATTCAATGTTGGTCTTATTTCACTGTCGGGATGATGACTCGATCGTCGATATGCTACTGTTGCTCTTGTATGTCCTTTGGTTTATGTTAAGGTTTGCTTGGTTAAATACTATTTATTTGTCCCGTTAGTATTTCATACATTGTGGTAGGTGGTAATAGTGCCTAGTGTAGGCCTTAAGGTCTCTTGCAGTCTCCTTCATTCTTATGGTCTTATCTCTTTGTGTGTGTGTGTGTGTTTCTGTCAAGAGGTTTTGGAAGATGTCTGAGTAGAATAGTACAACGGTTGGCGTCTTGTTCCTTCTCGTGGGTTGGAATAGTATAATGTGATACGATATCATGTGATGTGATGAATGTGATGGATATGGTTCTATAGGGCTAAACAAAAACAAAAACAACAAAGAAAAACAAAACAAAAAGAAAAAAATACGAGAAAAAAATCGAGAACAATGAGAATAAGAACAATGAGAACACCGAGAATAGCGTGAACAAGGGGATCAACAAAAACGAGAACATCAACACAACCATCAACAGAAGATTTACTTTCTTTCCTTGTGATGTTCCTGTGCGTGTTTATTGTTACGCATTGTTGGGTCTCTTCAACACACCGAGGAACCTTACCTCCTCTTCCCCTCCTCCTCCTCCTCCTCCTCCTCCTCCTCCTCCTCCTCCTCCTTCTCCTTCTCCTTCTCCTCCTCCTCCTCCTCCTCCTCCTCCTCCTCCTCCTCCTCCTCCTCCTCCTCCTCCTCCTCCTCCTCCTCCTCCTCCTCCTCCTCCTCTTCCTTCTCCTTCTCCTTCTCCTTCTCCCCTCCTCTTCTTCCTCCGCCTCCTCCTCCTCCTCCTACTCTTCATACTCATCCGCCTCCTCCTCCTCCTCCTCCTCCTCCTCCGCCTCCTCCTCCGCCTCCTCCTCCGCCTCCTCCTCCGCCTCCTCCTCCGCCTCCTACTCTCCCTACTCAACCGCCTCTTCCTCCTCCCCTCCTCCTCCTCCTCCTCCTCGTCCTACTCAACCGCCTCTTCCTCCTCCTCCTCCTCCTCCTCCTCTTTCTTCTCCTCCTCCTCCTCCTCCTCCACCTCTTCCTCCCATTCCTCTTCCTCCTATCCCTCGTCCTCCTCCTCCTCCTCCGTCTTCTCCTCCTCCCCCTCTTCCCCCGCCTTAGCTTCCTTCTCATCCGCCTCCTCCTCAGTGTCTTTTGTCTAAGCCCGTCCTTAATCTTTATCACAACAAACTTCAGTCATATAATATGTTGAGTCATATAACACGGACTATGCTATGCAGAATAGTTATTGAATCTTAGGAACATGGATAGTGTTTAGTATGGCTAGTACTGGCGAACATGGTTATATATTTCAAACGTGATTAGTTGTACCTCACTGTAAATTAAGAATATGTCTGTCGAAACTTGTCATGGTGACAGGAATACGTATGGTCGTATTACTTCTTTTCTAGAAACGTGAAAGGAATGGAAATATGATCAATTCACGATTATGGAAAACCGTTTCCTGTTATTGGTGTTCTGGGCATCACGTAAATTATATCATAATAAGTAATCGATGTTGAACATATACAACCTGAACGTGACTCGAAGAATACCAGTTAGTGTAAACGATTTCCTCGAAAACTTACATAAAACCGAAAAGGTCGGAGCCAGATGAGATCGGATCAAAAGCAGATTGTTTAAGAACAAATTACTTGTGATCTTTAGTGGAGTGGTTTTGATCTCCTCGCGTTGGTTCAAAGGCTAAGTCCACACGATCATCCTACAGTGTCTGTTGACACAAGCGAGAAATTTGTTTGGCGACAGACTCGCCTTCAGAAGCCAAACCAGCAGTGGGGTTCTTCGTGTTTGTCTTCTGCAGACAAAGGCGGAGAGTCTGTCTCCCCCAGAAGCTTCGCTCTTTTGTCTACAGACACTTGTGGAGGAGACTGATCTCGGATGCGGCCAGATGATGGGCAAGTTCTATTACATGCATACATATACCAAGGCCTTTTTTCCCCCTTACCAGGGGGGTAGCCAAAAAGGACAAGGCACAAAAAATTTCTATTAGCTTAATAAAATCACCTGGCGACAGCAGCCAGACCTGTATACAACGCCTCACCTTCTCTCACTGGTTTAAATACTCTCATAACCTTTCGAGTCTAATAACTCATGAGGAAGACTTTGCTGTAGCCAACAACAAGACGCGACGGACGGCGACGCCGGACAGTATAACATCGGCCTTAGGGCTCATTCTCCAACTGCAAGAGACTACTGCCATCAACCCGGGCTAGCGGAACACAGAAGGCATAGAGGTGGTCTTAAGCCACAACTAAGCGCCTTCAGGCTTATGTTTATACTCCAAGCATGTAGAACGCCTATTTCATTCCTTAATAAGTATAAAGTTGTATATTTCTTATATTCACGTGGCGTCGTAGATACGTACTTTGAATTCTTTTTGTAACTACATGAACTCGAATTTGATTCTAAATGGTTATCAGTGATTGCCACTTTTCCTGGATGTTCGAGCACATGGAGCACGCTTTTGGCATGCAGCTGTTTTGGTCAAAAGAGTTCCGTTTTTTTTTATCATCATCATCGTTGTTGTTGTTGTTGTTGTTGTTGTTGTTGTTGTTGTTGTTGTTGTTGTTGTTGTTGTTGTTGTTGTTGTTGTTGTTGTTGTTGTTGTTGTTGTTGTCGTCGTTGTTGTTGTTGTTGTTGTTGTTGTTGTTGTTGTTGTTGTTGTTGTTGCTGCTGCTGTTGCCGTTCCTGTTGTTGTTGTTGTTATTATTATTATTATTCTAATTATTATTATTATTATTATTATTATTATTATTATTATTATTATTATTATTATTTTATTATTACTATTATTATTATTATTATCATTATCATTATCATTATCATTATTATTATTATTACCATTATTATTATTTACTATTATTTATTATTTATCATTATTATAGCTTATTTTCTACCTCGTTCAGATAGACTCCGGGGGCGTGGTATTGGTTTTGGGCGAACTATGATATCTGCTGCCTTGTTTCTTTATTATTTGATTTCTTGTTAGCAACATTATGGCAAAACGACTGAATCAATTAACTCAAAAATTTCAGATAAGTCAATCAATGGTCCCTGCATGACTTCATGGAATCTTGGGTCAATCGGATAATGGTCAAGGTCACCGAAAACGTTAGGATATTTTATTGGCTGCAACTTACTTAAAAAGACTTATGTGTTTCTTTAAATCAAGATCAAAATAGTATTTCTTACATTCTTTCGTCCTATGTCTATTCTTTAGCAAAGTGAAAAGTGTATATACATTGTGACGAATGTCACGGGAACAACAGGCGGATAATTGGTCCACCCACTGTGACAGCCCGCCACACCGACAGATGAGGTCGAGTGGGGGACCAACCTGACACTTTGCCACGTTCCTTCTTTTGCCATATATATTGACCAACTTGACTTCAAACCATGTTCCTCTGAAGAAGCCACTCAGGCGAAACTAGTCAGGAAAAAAAGTATTTCCCTCAGCCCGTGTTCCTTTCACCTCCTATTCACAAAGTGAAAAGTGTATAGTTTCATCAAATTTAAGGTCAAAGGGTTTCAGAGGGATTCATCTCAAAAACACATACAGAGAGATAAAAAAGTATACTTAATATAATATAAATGATATAAAGAAAATAGAAATATATTTCATATATATCAATAATAATTTGATATAAAGATAATATAATACTATACAAATTGATACAAAGGACTTAATATAAAGAAAATATCCTATGGGTAGTCACTTTTCATAAGCCTTTTGACTTGAGTGACTTTGAAAGGTCATTTCAAATTTACAGGTTTTTAGAGCGCAATATTTTGGAAAATGTTGCAAATAGATATTTCCTGTTATCAACATGAAAAAAGTTGTAAATGGCACTTATACCTTAGTAGAAAAAAATACCTGTAACCATTTTTAACAACATTACAGCACAACGACTGGATTAATTAACATTAGAAAAAAAAACAATAAAGATCGATGATATACGTGCCAATTCAAAATGCAAATGTGATTTTTATCTGTAACTTCAAACACTATTTGATTTACTATTCTTCAGTTACAATCCTGTCCATCATTGTTGTGAAGGTTTAGACCTTAGACCTTAGGCTTAGACCTTAGACCTCAGACCTCAGACCTTAGACCTTAGACCTTAGACCTTAGACCTTAGACCTTAGACCTTAGACCTTAGACCTTAGACCTCAGACCTTAG
>NC_134810.1:36680289-36685289 GCF_046742065.1 Oratosquilla oratoria
CACAGACGCACGTATACATACACATACACACACACACACACACACACACACACACACATATATATTTATATATATATATACATATATATATATACTGTATATATAATACACTCATACACACACACACACACACACGCACACGCACGCACACACACACACACACACACACACACACACACACACACACACACACACACACACACACACACACACACACACACACACACACACACACACACACACACACATGCACACGCACATACTACGCAAGTGCATGAATTTGAAGTTTGGTATGAAAATTGGAGAGTAAGAGACAGGGCCCCACGAGCGTTGGTCCCTTCCTGTATACTGTAATTAGGAAAATAAACGTATACGAACTCACACACACAAACACACACACGAACAAACAAACATGCACGCAAGCGTGCAAACACATACACACACATGAACACGCATTGGAACATACAAACACACACACACACACACACACACACACACACACACACACACACACACACACACACACACACACACACACACACACACACACACACACACACACACAAAACTCGTGGCGCAGTTGGTAGAATTCCCGGCTGCCACTACGGCGGTCAGGGTTCGATTCCCGCCCAGGGCTGAAACAATTTCAGTATTGCTGCGCTGTGAGCTATTACTCCAACTCTCGTGGGCGGGGAGTTGGATGTGTGTGTGTGTGCGCGTAAGGTCACAGCATTACCAATAGATCGGTCATATATGAGCTCTGAGCTCTCTTCCGGGAGGGAAATATCTGTCGATCACGAGTCCAACACGTGATCCAAGACCATGGTGAATCACACACACACACACACACACACACACACACACACACACACACACACACACACGCACGCACACACACACACACACACACACACACACACACACACACACACACACACACACACACACACACACACACACACACACACACACACATACACACAGAGTGGTGAATGTCTGAAACAAATTGGACGAGACAATAGTGTATGCAAACACCATACATAAATTTAAAAACACATTAGATGTTGCGAGATACAAAGACGGGACACTACGAGCATAGCTCCCCTAGGTAAATACACAGACACACACACACATGCACGCATGCACTCCTTCCAGAGGTCTGGAGATGCGAGAACGCGGGCGCGTCTGCGCACGCGCTGTTCCTCCAGAGGCATCTGGCAACCGGATGACCTCGCTCCATGACCTTTCCGGCTCCTGCGAGTCCTCCAGTTCCCGGACGTAGATCTGACGTTAGGCGTTTCCCAGCTACCTCCGGGCCGCACCGGGAACTGGCGACCGGACGCGTCCTCCGGCGACTTCGGCGTCTCCTCCGGTCACGAAAAGTCGGGATATGGAAGGTCCACGTCAGCCGGCAACCCTCGCGGAGGCGGGCATCAACCCATCGTTGCGCGGCGCAAGCGCCTCTCTCGCTTTGTTTCCCCCGGGTCTTGGGAGCGCGACTCCGTCCGCGAGTAACCGACTTCAGTCCCAGGTCGCCACCAGGGAACGGCCCTGGAACTCACGTGTCTAAGGCAACGCGATGGTAAATACGACACGGGTGAGGGAAGGAAAGGGTGAGTGGGTGGGTTGATGGGGGAGAAGCGGGGGGGAGGGTGAATTGCAGTGGGGAGGGGGTGAAGGGTGGGGCAAGGTGAAGGGCAGAGGGGGGAGGTGGAGAGGGAGGGAGACTTGGATGCAAGCAGGAGGAGAGGTTGTAACATCAGCAGCGATTAGGACGGGTGGGTAGAGGAAGAGACGAACGGGATGCCCAAGGTAGAGAGAGAGAGAGAGAGAGAGAGAGAGAGAGAGAGAGAGAGAGAGAGAGAGAGAGAGAGAGAGAGAGAGAGAGAGAGAGAGAGAGAGGGGGGTGGTTATTGAGGGAGTAGGTATAGAAAGAGGTTAAAAGAAAAGGAAGAGGAATGTTGGAAACGGGGAAGAAAATGGTAAGAAGAACGTACACAACTGGAGACAGAGAAGGATAGGAAGAGATGCTGTTGGCCATGAGATATGACCTCGCTATCACTCAAGTTTCGAACTGGGACCTCAAGTCCGTTGGGGTTGATACATCACGCCGGGCCACTACGGGGCCCCATGAATGGGCAGCCAGTCCCCCTTGAGGGGGGGTAGCCGGGCGCGAGAGGAGAGGAGGAGACGGGGGAGAGGGGGGAGGTGAGTAGACGGAGAGGGATTCGCAAGCGATGCGGCCAGTGTGTACACAGGAGCGCGTGTGAGTCCGCCCGTCTGGAACTCTTATCTGTCTGTCTGTCTGTCCGTCTGTCCTTTGCCTATGTATTGGGGTAGGTTGGACCTTTGGAGTGGAGTACGTGTGTGTGTGTGTGTGTGATTCACCATGGTCTTGGATCACGTGTTGGACTCGTGATCGACAGCTATTTCCCTCCCGGAAGAGAGTTAAGAACTTATCTATGACCGATCTATGGGTAATACTGCGACCTTTACACGCACACACACACACCCAACTCCCCGCCCACGAGAGTTGGAATAACGACTTTCAGTGCAGCGATACTGAAATTATTTCAGCCCTGGGCAAGATTGCAGCCCGGACCACCATAGTGGCGGCCGCGAACACTACCACTGCGCTGTCAGGTCGTGTGTGTGTGTGTGTGTGTGTGTGTGTGTGTGTGTGTGTGTGTGTGTGTGTGTGTGTGTGTGTGTGTGTGTGTGTGTGTGTGTGTGTGTGTGTGTGTGTGTGTGTGTGTGTGTGTGTGTGTGTGTGTGTGTGTGTGTGTATGTGCGGGCGCGCATGTGTGTATGTATGTGTGCGTGGGTGAACGCATTTATCATGCATATATGCCCTTGTGCACATTCTTGTGTATCTTCTCGTGTGTGCATGGCATGCACATAATCTAGATTATTTATCCTAGAGGAGAAAACAACGATCGGACGTGGGCGAGAGTGAGCAAAATCCCATTGACATGCTTGGCACTTGGCCTGTGAGCTAAGACGGGCGCCGCCGTGGGTAAGGAGCGGCGCCCGTGGACAAGGAGGGAGACGCCTGGGGCGTGGAGGGGGGGGAGAGGGGCGCTGATGACCTGGGCGGGGGCGTCTATCTGGGTCGACGCCTCAGAGAACAATGGAAGGATCTTGTCAGAGGCTCAAGTGTGTGACTCTTTTTGGTAGTTTCTGAAAACATGCCAAGACCCTCGACACATACTTCACCTTCCTTTGTCCTTGCTTTATTTTCTTCTTCTTCTTTTTGTTATTGTCATTCTATTCTGCTTCTTCTCTTCGTCTTTATGTTTTTCTTTTCTGTTTTCTTCTTTAATGTGTTTTCTTAAATTCTTTCTTTCCTCTCATGTCTCTTTTCTTTTCGTTTTTTTTTTCGTTTCTGTTGTTTTTCACCTTGTCCTGTTCTTTTGGTTTGTTTTTCTTCTATCTTCTTTTCTATCTTTTTCATCCTCCTCTTTTCCCTTTTCTTCTTTCCTGTTTTCTTTTTTAATTTCTTTTTGTCTTCTTTTAATCTCCCTCTCCCTTCGTTTCTTTATTTCTGCTTGTTTCTCTGTTTTCTTGTTTTCTATTTTCGATTTTTCCTTAATTTTAATGTATCTTCATTTCTTCTTTTCTTTTTTATCTCATATTTCTTCCTCTCTTTTATCTTCTTCTTTAATTTACCCATTTTTTCCATTTTCTATATTTTCTTTTCTTCTTTTTTCATCTTTTCCTATTTTTTCTTTCTCTTGTTTTCCTTTTTTATATTTTCTTTTCTTCTTTTTTCCATCTTTCCCTATTTTTTCTTTCTCTTATATTTTTCTTCATTCCTTCATCCTTCCTTCTGTTCTCCTTAACTTTTTCTATTCTTCTTTTATAGTTCCTTTCTCTTTTTCTTCTTTCTTTTTTCTTTCTTTTTCCTTTTTTCTCTCATTTTATTTTTCTACATTCCTTCATCCTGCCTTCTGTTCTTCTTTCCTTTTTCTGTTCTTCTTTTGTAATTCTTTTCTCCTTTTCTTCTTCCTTTTTCGGGCTACTCTTCCGACCCTTTGGTTCCTGTCATTATGCCAACATCGTCTCTGGCCCTGACCCAACCCACGGCCCTGACCTAGCCCCTGACCTTTGACCCAGCTCCTGACTGTGCCGAGTTCACACCCATGTCCCTAACCTGGGTGATCTGTCTTGATTACATCTGCGTACGACAACAACGTAGTTGAAAGAAATTTAATTAAGTAAACCTTGATCAGATCTATCCAAAACATTAGTGCCAATCATAATCTAGGATTGTATAAACTGAAGTCATATTTATAAGGAAAAGCCTAAATTGGCAACTTTGTCACTTTCAATTTTTCCTGTATTATTTGAGAATACACGTCCTAAATATTTTGTTGTTTATATGTGCATATATATACACATATATATATAGATATAAATACATACATATATATGATATACATACATATATCATATATATATATATATACATATATATATATATATATATATGTATGTATATATATATATATATATATATATATATATATATATATATATACATATATGTATACATATATATAGATATATATATATATATGTATGTATGTATGTATATATACACATGTGCACGGGCGCGCGCATGTATGTATATATATATATGTGTGTGTGTGTGTGTGTGTGTGTGTGTGTGTGTGTGTGTGTGTGTGTGTGTGTGTGTGTGTGTGTGTGTGTGTGTGTGTGTGTGTGTGTGTGTGTGTGTGTGTGTGTGTGTGTGTGTGTGTGTGTGCGTGCGTGTGTGTATAAGTGTACGTGTGTGCTCGCGTGTTTGCGTGTGTACGTGTGTGCGTGTGTGTTTATCCGTTCACGCACGTGTGTATGTCTGTTTACTCCCAGGAATGCTTTGTATCCGATCCTCCCGGCGCATTCTGATCCGAATATACGTTGACACGAGTATTTCTGTCTGGTCACGTCTATTTTCATGTCTCCTTCCCTCGTGGGGGTGCCAATTTCCTCGCCCA
>NC_134810.1:36690289-36692789 GCF_046742065.1 Oratosquilla oratoria
ATGGCTGATGTTGAAGACAGTGAGGGAAAATGGTAACTGAAAGAGTTTGTGGTAAGTTGGGGATTAAAGTCTACTTAGTCAGAGAGCGACTGAGTGTTGAGGAAGCAACAGGGGGACAGAGGAAGAGAAGGAGGAGAAGGAGGAAGGAGGAGAAGAGGAAGAAAGGATACGAAGGCAGGATAATAGGAAGAAGAAGAAAAAAAGGAATAGCTCGGAATGTGAAAGGGAGAGTGTAAAAAGAGAAGAACGGAAATAAAAGAAAGAGAAAGGAAAAGACAAAAACAATGAAGAAGAAGAAGAAGAAAAAGAAGAGGAAGAAGAAGAAGAAAAAGAAAAAGAAAAAGAAAAAGAAAAAGAAAAAGAAAAAGAAAAAGAAGAAGAAGAAGAAGAAGAAGAGGAAGAGACGATGAAGAAGGGATAAAAAGGGAGAAGAAGGAGAATGAGGTAAAAGAGGAGGGCAAGAAGTGGTAAGAGGACAAGAAAAGAAAGAGGAGTGGGAAGGTGGAGAAGGAAGAGAGAAGGAGATGGAGGAGAAGTGCCTCTTGTAAAGTGAAGAGGAACAACTGCGAGATGGAGGAGGAAAAGGTGGACGAGGAGGGGAGGAGGACGCGAAGTAGGAGGAAGGAGGAGGTAAAATGAGGAGGAGGAGGAGAAAAAGAAGAAGGAGAAAGAGAAGGAGGAGGGGAGGAGAAAGAGAAAGAGAAGGAGGAGAAAGAGGAGGAGGAGAAATAGAAGGAGAAGGAGAAAGAATGAGGTGAGAAAAAGAAGGAGGAGAAAGAGAAGGAGGAAGAGGAGGAGGAGGAAGAGGAGGAGGAGGAGGAGGAGGAGGAGTTGAAAGAGAAGGAGGAGAAAGAGGAGGAGGAGAAATAGAAGGAGAAGGAGAAGGAGAAGGAGAAAGAGGAGGAGAAAAAGGAGGAGAAAGAGGAGAAGGAAGAGGAGGAGGAGAAAGAGGAGGAGAAAAAGGAGGAGAAAGAGGAGAAGGAAGAGGAGGAAGAGGAGTTGAAAGAGAAGGAGGATAAAGAAAAGGAGGAGAAGGAGGAGGAGGAGTAGGAGTAGGAGGAGGAGGAGGAGGAGGAAGAGGAGGAGGAGGAGGAGGAGGAGGGACAACCGTTGTAATCTGAAAAGGAACAAGTGGGGAGGGTATGTTGAGGAGGTAGAGGACGAAAAAAAAGGAGGTTTTAGGCTTGACTGAAGAAAAGGGAACTAGTGGGTGAAAAGAAGACATAACCTGGGCGAGGGACGAAAGGGAGCAAGAGATGGGAGTATGGGAGTTTATGGGGGCTAGTGAGGGAGGGAAGGAGAGGAGGCTTGAAAGGTCAGGAGAGAGTAGAGAGGGTGGGGGTGGAAGGGAAAAAGAAAGAGAAGACGATGACTAATATCGGACGAAGTGGAAGAAGAAGATCGCGAAGCAGGGAAGATAAAGAAGGGAGGGAGGGAGGAGGGGGAAGAAGGAGGAGGAGGAAGAGAAGGAAGCGAAGGAGGAGGGGGAAGAAGGAGGAGGAGGAAGAGGAGGGAAGGAGGAGGGGGAAGAAGGAGGAGGAGGAAGAGAAGGGAGGAAGGAGGAGGGGGAAGGAGGAGGAGGAAGAAGTAGGAGGATTTCAGAGTAAACAAAACGGAGGGAGAAAAGGAGGAGGAGAATGAGAATGTGGACGAAGAGGACTAAGATGAGAAAGTGGAGATAAAAGAGAGAGAAAATAGAGAAGAGAGGAAAGAATGAGAAGAACAACGAAACAGAAAAATAACGAAAGAAAGGAGATAGGGGAGAAGAGAGGAAGGAAGAAGAGAAACAGAGATAGGAAGATTAGACGAAGAAACCGGGTGGAAGGGTGGAAGAAAGGAAGAGAGGGTGGAGGGGTGGAGGGGTGGAGGGGAGTGGAAGGGGTGGAGGAGGTGGAGGGGGTGGAGGGGGTAAGAAGAGAAGGAGGGACATAAAAGACATAGGTGGAGGTGAAAGATGATTGTAAACTAAATTAGAAGCTATATTATTAGAATAAGTTGCGTGGAGGAGAGGGAGGTGGAGGAGAAGGAAGGGAAGAGGGGGTTGGGGGTAAGAAGGAGGAGGAGGAGGAAGGAGGAGGGAGGAGGGAGGAGGGAGGAGGGAGGGTAGGCAGGCTGGCAGAGAACACGGCAGTGTCCGTGTGTAAAGTCGAGAGAGCAAGTTTGGCGTGGTCTCCAAGCACCTGTACAATAGGAGCGTCTAAACAGGGTGTGTAGTGGCGTGTAGTGGCGTGTAGCCCGGCCTATGAACGTGGCTGGCCTTACACACCGGCTCCTTGTGCTAGAAAATAATTGTGTCAGAAATCATGGGTGTATATGTCATTGTGCCAGCGTGTTACGCTACACGCTAGTGTGTTGTGGTGTGTAGCGGTGTGTAGACCAGATTTAGAACACATATATCTTCTACCAAGGTGTGTCGATTCGGAAAATGGTGTGTGTTGTGGTTTGTATAAACGACTAATTATTTCTGCTGGCGTGTGACGTCATAAACTAGCGTGTACTA
>NC_134810.1:36702789-36705289 GCF_046742065.1 Oratosquilla oratoria
AACATGGATTTTTTTTAACCCGGTTTTTTTTTTTTTCATCAAAGTAGTAAGGACTTTTTTCGGTGCTAGAACTTAAGGCTGAAGGATTTTCTTAATAAAGTAGTCTTGGTCTCTGACACGCACACACGTACACATACAAATGCCCACGCGCACGCGCGCGCGCACACACACACACACACACACACACACACACACACACACACACACACACACACACACACACACACACACACACACACACACACACACATACGAAGTGGGAAGTGAGAAACCCTGTCATTGTTTTTTTTTTGTTTTGTTTTTTTAAGGCCGATGCTTGGGTCGCCTCCCCGCCTGGCCAGGATTGTCGTGAACCAACGCAACAAGCCCTCAGTGGGCCAAGGCCTCGAACTCGCAACAACCTGCTCATGAGTTCGAGACGGTGTCTACCGCGTGACCCATCATTTTTCGGATCACGTGATTTTCTTCAGCTTTGGGAACTTCCTCCTCGCAGTCAACGTCTCAATCCTGTTTCGTTTCAGATGAGGGGAGACGAGTGAATCATAGCATCCGGGACTGTAGGCTCAAGGCATTATCACACTGGGCTATTTTTCCTCCAACCTCCAACTAATCGGCGGTACCGCCCATCTCCCTAACATTTTCCGCCATAAAATCACTATGGAAAATATTTTTGTTTTCTTAACAAAAAAAAAAAAAATACATAGGGAAATGTTATTTTCCTCCAGCATATCAGATTCCTTCCCGAAAGCTGCGGGTTGTAAATCTGCTCCAACAGTCGGAGGTAAAATAGCACAGTGTGATAGAGCCTTTACTTAGGTCTAATCCACCCATGGTTGCATATCCAAAAATCAAGAAACTTTGTCAATGCGACCAGTGTTGGATATTTTTCGTTTAAATTTTGGACACAATATTCGAGGGTTTTATTCATGCAGCGTTAGTCTCAGGCCCTTCGATGTAGTGACGATCTTTAAAAAAAAAAAAAAAGGGGGGGGGAACTCAACCTCTTTCCACAACGGTTGACACTAGAAGTGCAATAGACCAGTGCCGCATATACATGCTAGCAGCTAATCAGTATGGTCGAGCTAATTACACTCATTTCAGACTTCATTCACAGCCACAGCCATACTGACGTACCAAAAACTCACACACATGCACCTCTCACCGTACATACAACCTTACCGAGCCGGATTAAGCCACTATGGTGAGGTGCAGAGGCTGAACCGTCCCTCAGGGTCTAGGACGGTTCTGCAGTGGACCATTAAGGCTGAACCATACTACTAACCCTAGCCAGAGAGGTTTTCATGGGCTGAATGGAATGACCTGGCGACCGTTAGAGGAAATCGAGATGTCCTCAGAAAGAGGTAAGGCGCCTTCTTACACTCTCGAAAGACGAAGAGTGCGGGGTGATCTAATAGAGGTATTCAAATGAGTCAAGGGCTTTAACAAGAAGACAACAAGGCAGGACTTGTAGTCCTCATGCAGTCACTCTTCCTTCCCATCCCAAACAACTCTCGACAGGTTCGATCAACTTGCCCCAACCATGAATTCTGCGGTCGTCCCCTTCTTCGTCTCCTCCATCGAGGGTCGCCTCTTGTGGAGACAACGCTGAGTAGGATCACCATCAAGGAAACGTACCGCATGCCCATACAGCCTAGCCGGAGCTGACGTTCACGAATTATGTTGATGGTAACTAGCCGAGAGTGAGTCAAGTATAATCCATTACTCGTAATAATGGATTTAGATTGGACAAATTCAGACTTAAGAAGGATATAGGCAAGAACTGGTTTACCAACAGAGTGGTTAACGCATGAAATAGACTTAGTAACATTTTAGTAAGTTCTGCAACTACTGGCTATTTTAAGAGAAGATTAGATAACTTTGTGGATAGGGATGACAGGTGCTAAGGGACATGGAACTACCTAGTGCAGGCCTTATGGTCTCTTATAGTCTCCTTCTTTGTCATGTTCTTAAGCTAACCTTCCCTCCCACTGGACTTCCCCTCCTGGTTAAGGATGAGACCGGGAGGAGGAAGACCAAGAGAGTCGGAGGCATCGCCCAAGATCACCTTCAGAAGCCTCCACCGACGACGCCGCCTCTCTCCTGATCAAGTTTTGTGATTAATTGGCACTCCTCAACACCGTAACACGCTTCATAGGTTCTGCCCCGTCTAAGGACAGGAGATGGCGAAGAACTTCATCTTGAAGAGTCTCGATTGGTCGAAGACTACACCATGGAAGAGTCCACAGGTTGAGCTCCATAAAACTGAGTCTCCGTAACCAGCAAAACATGTATAGAAGAGTTCACTGCATTGGAGCGTCTGAGAGAGGAGTTATGATCAGAGTAAAAAATGTTCTTTGCGGCACAGAGGCGGTAACCGGCTTACAGCCTACGAACACTGCCCTTACCAGCAAAGGAAAACCATCGCACATAAAGTCACAGCAGAGAATACTCGTTTTGAATAGTGTCCTTTTTGGCCCATGAGGACCTTCCACATGGGCCA
>NC_134810.1:36715289-36717789 GCF_046742065.1 Oratosquilla oratoria
GAATACTCCATAATCATCATCATCGTCATCATGATCATCATCATCATCATCATCATCATCATCATCATCATCATCATCATCATCATCGTCATCGTCATCGTCATCATCATCATCATCATCATCATCATCATCATCGTCGTCGTCGTCATCGTCATCGTCATCGTCATCGTCATCGTCATCTTCATCTTCATCTTCATCGTCATCGTCATCGTCATCGTCATCGTCATCATCATAGTCATCATCATTTTCCCACTACAACCACAATTTTTCTTTCACAAAAAAAAGTAGTGACAGTAATACAGACCTTATGTGAATGCGATAAAAATCAGCAAATTTTGAAAAATGTGATATTCAAAGATGGAAATCCAATTTACTGGAGTGAGAGAGGCAGCTTGTGACGTAGTTCCCCAACACCATTTGAGACAAAACTAAAAATGATACTCATCCATTTTCTTTACTGAGCACAAAAGCTCCTGGAAACTGGACGCTTCTGGCCATCAACCTTTGCCCTTTGTGCTTGGAAAACAAGAAAAGGTGAAGTCACTGGTATAATTATAAAAAAGGACATTATGTATATTTTTACTGTATTGGCAGCGAAGAGGATATAAGAAAAATAAGTTATATAATTTTTTTTTGTTCCATGATGAAGCAGTAACCCAAGCCACCAATATAAAGGGAGCGTTGCAACTTATTACGAAAGAATTTTTCGAAAGGAGTTCAAAATTTTCGAACTGATTTCAAAATTTTCGAACTGAGTTAAAAAAAAATCGAGCTAAGTTAAATTTTTTCGAACCGAGTTGAAAATTTCTTAACTGAGCTGAATTGTCATTTTGTTTTAAGGAATCACAAGCCTTGTAACATCAAGGCATAGTCTTAAGCCGGTGTCACACTGTCCGGCGCTGCCGTTGCGGCTTGTTGGCAACAGGAAAATCATAAGAGTCATAAGTCATAAGACTCGTAAGACTCACAAGACTCGTAAGACTCACAAGACTCGTAAGACTCACAAGACTCGTAAGACTCATAAAACTCTCAAGACTAGTAAGACTCACAAAAGTAAAAAGTCATAAGACTCATAAGAATCGTAAGACTAATAAGAGTAATTAGACTCATGAGACTCATAAGAGTCATTAGACTCGAAAGGTTTTGGTAGTATTTCAGGGGAAAATGTGGTCTTTATATAAAGTTCTGGCTGCTGTCACCAGGTGATTTTATTAAGCAAACCGATCTTGCCCATCATCAGGCCGCATCCGGCACTGCCGTATAGTGTGTCACCAGGGGTCTCGACCGTTCAAAATGCCTTTCAAGCCAAAGGTCGCTCCCTCAAGGTCATAAAACTGTCTCGCATTTGTCGAAACAAATAATGCAGCATAGTATTTAAGTGCCATAAAAAGTCTGGAGAATTTATAAGAAATAAAATATTATGGATATGAATTCCGGAGGAGAGCCTTATATGGCGATCAATTACTACGCTGCTCAACATGGAGATTTCAACGAAGGCTATATATTGGTGATCCCACGCGGGCCAGACGCTTGGAATGGGGAAATAAAAGTGAAAATATTAGGCAAAAATGGCTGTCCATCAAGTTTGCAACAATGATGGTACTCATATATGCTCAAGATTTCTGCCTCTATGCATTTCTCTGTTTCATAACATTCCTCATTTATTTGTATAATCGCTTTATAAAATTATTGTATGCATTCATTTATCTATATATAAAGTTATTTATATGATTCATATTATCACGTTGTAATACAATTATTGTTTTGATTATTTATTCATTTTTATATTTGTTAATGTATTCATTTATTTTCGTGAGAGTACTCTCACGCGGACCAATAGATCACATTATGGCCATAGTGATTAATTAAATCGTGTTGGGGCAGTTAGATATTTTTACTCTTCTTTGTCTAGGAGATCTCTTCTGCACAGGCAAAGTGCTTGTATCGATGAAACGAGTAAGCTTCTGGTTATCTTGGAAACAAAGGTGACCTAACATGGGAAGATTGACAAAAAAAAGAAAAAAAAAAAAGGCAGAGGCAGAGCCGGTATGGACACAGGAAAATATTAGCCAATTAAACATCCAGAGATGTTCATCTAACCTGAATAAAAACATCTGTCGTTTTTCAGAAACAAAGACCCAGAAGAGGAAAAAATATTTTAATAGGATTATGATCCTTAGGGCGATGAAACTGATTCCCTCAGAAGACTAAAACCAACATCCTCAAAAAACACAACTTTCGGCTGATCTTCATTTCAGTATACTGTAGTCTCCATAGCCTCACATTGTATGTTATCAAACCCATTGTCTCCATTTCCAAGGCCTATATAAGAATATTCTAGAATCCAAAAACATTATCTAATTCCAAATAATACAAAACTAGTACAATTCCAGCTCTTTTTATTTCATTTCAGCACTCTACATGCATTATTTTGTTTGTTTATATATAATATCCATTATTATGAATAGAATTATTTTGTGTGGATCTGAGTTCAATCCAA
>NC_134810.1:36740289-36752789 GCF_046742065.1 Oratosquilla oratoria
GTCATATATAGCAAAGCTGAATTATTAACTCAGATATTGCAAACCTATACGAATGTTAGACATACTATTGAAATGGTCTTAGAGAAGTCTAGGTTACTGTAAGCGAAGTCATATTCTAGTTATTCAAACAGAGGTTAGACTTTTTTCATGTTATCTAGGAACTGTAAGACAAGAACATATTTTAAATATGGAAGGACTTGTGGTGAATAGACTTTGATGACAAGTTGAACTTTTAACTATCTCGTTCTTGGTCAAAATATCTTATTTTTTCTCAATGAAACAGAATTACAAGTGTAATGCTGAATTGATTTAGTTTCACTATTATATATTACTCTCATATTATACTAAACACCACAGTGAAAGGAAATTATTTTTTTTAATCCGAGCGCTTTCGTGATATAATGACATCCTTGAGGATGTGATTATATCACGAAAGCGCTTGGATTCGAAATTTCAATTTCCTTTCATTGTTGTGTTTAGCATAATTTGTGTATTCACGTGTGTTTTGTGAAACTTGTGCATATTACACTCATATTTCTTTCCACTTTCCACGGAATTATTGTTAGTGTTATTCATCAAGTTGAATAATTTCATCTACTTTCGAGATCATTATACAATATTACTTATTTTTCATTTATTTACTTATATATCTATCTATTAATTCATTATTTTATTTAGTTATCTATTTATTGATTTATTTCTATTATATTTTATTATTTTAAAGTGATTATCTAATATTCAAGGCAGAGTTTCTATATAAGCAGGTTTGGATGTAGAAAGTTTCAGTCCATTACTGGGCTAATTCATATGTGCATAAGAAGAAGAGATATGATACCATAGGAATGAGGAAGTGAGATGGAAGGGGGACAGAGTAGAGATGAGGACAGAGGAGAAGAAGGAAGGGAAATGCTGGGAAAGGAAGGGGAGGAGAAGGAAATGGGGAGGGGAGGGGAAGGGAGGGGGAGGGAAATGGGAAGGGAAGAAGGGAGGAAAGGGAAGGAGGGAGATGGAATGGAGGGAAGGAGAGGGAAGGGGGAGGGCAGGGGAAGGTGGAGAGGAGGAAAACGGGAAGGGAAGAAGGGAGGAAAGGGAATGAGGGAAATAGAATGGAGGGAAGGAGAGGGAAGGGGGAGGGGAGGGAAGGAAGGGGAGGGGAGGGGAGGGGAGGGGAGGGGATGGGAGGCAAGGGGAGGGGAGGGGAGGGGAGGGGAGGGGAGGGGAGGGACGTCTGTCCCACATTGCGTCCCTGGAAAGCGTTATCAAAGAAGACGTCCCTTCCCACACTACAGGTACGGCGGGTACAGTAGGTCGCTTCCTACCCACCCACCACCTTCCCCCTCCCCTTCCCCCTCCTCCCTTCCCCCGCTCCCTACTTTCCCATCCTCCCGCCCTCACTTCCCTCCCACACCCTTTTTCCTATTCACTTCCTTCTTCTCTTTCCTCTTTCTGTTACCTTTCCCTAGTTCCCCTATTTTCTCTTATTTTCTTGCTCCCTCTCTCCGCTCCTGACCTCTCTTACCTAACCTTCTTCCTCCCTAAGGAGTCCCTTGCCCTTCCTAAACCTCCATCCTTCTTTCCTTCCTTACCTCCTTCGTTCCTCTCTTTCTCTCCCTCTCTTCCTTCCCCCCATCCCACCCTCCTAAGCGCTTCCTCCAGCTCTCGTAGGCCAGTGGTCCTTCTCCTGCTGTCTCACTTATGCCATACTTCTTTACTTCATTTATTTAGACCTTTGAAGACTACTTAAGCACTGAACAAAACCGTCAAATAACCAATAAATACTTGTATTAGTTTTGTGATCCGACTTATGGAATTCTGTTGTCCTGTCCTTGTGGTATCATGTCTAAAGTTGTAATACCTGCCATTTTATATTACTTTTTTTATTTGTTTGTTATTATTTGTCTGTTTGTTTATTATTATTTGCTTGTTTATCATCTATAATCATCTATCTGTTTGTTTATTATTATTTGTTTGTTTATCATTTATTATTATTTATCTGTTGATTAATTATTTTTTACTATTTACCTGTTTGTTTATTATTCAACTTTACCTATTTATTTATTTATCTGTTTTATTTATTATTATCTATATTATCATTACTTTATTTATTTACTTTATTTATTGTTATTTATGTTATTATAATTTCATTTATTTTATTTATTGTTATTTATATCATTATAATTTCATACATTTATTCATTATTATTATCTTTTCACATCCGACCTAGTTATGGACCAAAAGGTCTCCTGTCGACATGCTCCTCCTTTGCAATCCTTTGTAATCATTTCATTTGGCTTGTGGTACCCCCCATCCTCTCTTGGTATCGTGAGTTACTTGTTGGTATCACGTCTTGGTCAAGTACACCTTCCATCTCTTTCCCGTGGAGACGGAATTTCCTCGTGCAGCGGTGACAATCAACTGTCGTGAGATGCCTCACGGTATCTCGACTTCTCACGGTATCCTAGTACCGTAAGATTCCCTAAACTCGTGAGGTGGAAGAGAGGGGACCCCTGGAACCGCCAGGGGTCAAACGCCCCCGGGCCTTTCGGGGTGGGAAAGAGAGGGGGAGGGGGAAGAGAGTAATAATTCAAGATGAAATAAGAAAGGATGGGAGACAGGGAGGATGAAGGGAGGGAGGAAGAAAGACAGGAGGGGAAGGAAAGGAGGGAGGGAGGAGGAGGGGAAGGGAGGAAGGAAGAGAGGGGAGGAAGGAAGGGAAGGCAGGGAGGATGAAGGGAGGGAGGAGAAAGGGAGGGGAGGAAGGAAGAGAGGGTTGAAAGGAAGTGAAGGCAGGGAGGATGAAGGGAGGGAGGAAGAAAGAGAGGGGGAAGGAAAAGAAGGAGGAAGGAAGAGGGGAAGGGAGGAAGGAAGAGAAGGAAGGAAGGAAGTGAAGGCAGAGAGGATGAAGGGAGGGAGGAATAAAGAGAGGGGGAAGGAAAAGAAGGAGGGAGGGAGGAGAAAGGGAGGGAAGAAAGGAAGGAAGGACAGAGAGGAGGAAGGGAGGGAAGAGGTGAGAAAAAGAATGAAATGAAGGAAATATGGAAAAAGAAGGGAAGAAGGAAGAGAAAGGAGAGAGAGAGAGAGAGAGAGAGAGAGAGAGAGAGAGAGTGGAGGAGAGAAGTGGGGAGAGTGGGAAGGAGAATGGAAGAGAGGTAATTGGAGGGAGGGAGAAATGAAAAAAAGAAGAGAAAGAAGGGACGAATATCAGACATTCACCTCTGGAGATGATGAGTAGAAGTGGAGGGAGACTTGAACCTACACTTCGGAGGGAAATGAAGGAGGGAAACCCGCTTCTCTTGATGAAAAAGTTGAGGAGGGATGGAAGGAAGGGATTGCTTGAGGATAGAATAGTGGAAAAACTGTTTCATTTCGCCATCAACCCGGAGTCTCAGGAGAATGTGACGGCGTTCCTCCACTTTAGATAATGGAGGAGGAGAGGGAATTAGGGGGAGGGGTGGTGGTGGGAGAGTGGAGGGGGAGGTAGCTCGCCCCACTCTCGCCCCGGAGGGCGATGGGGGCGAGGGTTCGAGTCATTTCCACAGGACCTGCATTTTTTTTTTTTTTTTTTTTTTTTTTTTTTTTTTTTTTTTTTTTTTTTTTTTTAACCGATTAGCTCCTGCGCCTTCTTTTAAATTATTCTAAATGTGTTATATCCAGCGTGCGACAATTGAACTCTTCCCGGGAGCGGTTGTGGCATTAATGTCGCAGTAGAGATCATGGACACCAAAAAAAAAAAAAAAAGAAAAAAAAAAAAAAAAAAAAGTTGTACGTCCTTTGAACTGGAGTCTCCGGGGATTTTTGAATTTCAGTTTGTCTTCCGCAGGTGGTGGGGAGGGGAGGAGAGGAGGGAGGAGAGGAGAGGAGGAGAGGAGAGAAGGGACGACTCTTTGCCCCCTCAGTCGTGTCCCCCTACCCCGGGCATCGACGTCTCTCCCGCGGGCACATTTGCCGCGGTTATGTGTACCGAAGCCTTCCACGTCACCGCACGAAGCGAGGTGGGGGTGGGGGGTGGGGAGGGGTGGGTGGGTGTGACCTCGGGTCATGGAACAAGGAGATGTCCTGTCTTGTTCGGGAGTTCCCAAGATCCCGCAAGCCCTCGAACTCCGAGGGAGAACGGTGAGAGTTCTGGTGGGAGGGTGGGTGGGTTTGTGGGAGGTTGAGGATTAGTGGGAGGTCGAGGGTTGGTGGGAGGTTGAGGGTTGGTGGGAGGTTGAGGGTTGGTGGGAGGTTGAGGGTTGGTGGGAGGTTGAGGGTTGGTGGGAGGTTGAGAGTTGGTGGGAGGTTGAGGGTTAGTGGGAGGTTGAGAGTTGGTGGGAGGTTGAGGGTTGGTGGGAGGTTGAGGGTTGGTGGGAGGTCGAGGGTTGGTGGGAGGTTGAGGGTAGGTGGGAGGTTGAGGGTAGGTGGGAGAGAGAGAGAGAGAGAAAGAGAGGGAGAGAGAGAGAGAGAGAGAGAGACACGGAGGGAGAGAGAGTGAGAGAGAGAGAGAGAGAGAGGAAGAGAGAGAGAGAGAAAGTGGAGAGAGTGAGGGAGAGAGGTGGGGAGAGAGAGAGGAGAGAGAGAGAGAGGTGGAGAGAGAGAGAGGGAGGGTGAGAGAGAGAGTGAGAGAGAGGAGAGAGAGAGAGAGAGATGGGGAGAGAGAGAGAGAGAGAGAGAGAGAGAGAGAGAGAGAGAGAGAGAGAGAGAGAGAGAGAGAGAGAGAGAGAGAGAGAGAGAGAGAGAGAGAGAGAGAGAGAGAGAGAGAGAGAGAGAGAGAGAGAGAGAGAAAGAGAGAGAGGGAGGGAGAGAGGAAGAGAGAGAGAGAGAGAGAGAGAGAGAGAGAGAGAGAGAGAGAGAGAGAGAGAGAGAGAGAGAGAGAGAGAGAGAGAGAGAGAGAGAGAGAGAGAGAGAGAGAGAGAGAGAGAGAGAGAGAGAGAGAGAGAGAGAGAGAGAGAGAGAGAGAGACGGAGGGAGGGGAGGTGAGGAGGAGAAAAGGAACTTGTTTTAGATCAAGGGAAGTTGGCAGAGGTTTCGAGAAGAAAGAAAAGACAGGAATAAGGAAAAAAAAAGGTAAAAGTAAAATATCTGGAAACTTGAGTAGCTGGATCATAAACACTGTGAGGAGAGAGTGAACAAGCATGGAAAGAACAAGAACAGAAACGAGAAACGAGATAATGAGTAGAGAAAATGTATAAAGAAAAGCAGAAGATGAATAAGAATATAAGGAAAGTAATAAGTACAGATAAAGAAAGAAAAGGTGAAAGGGAGACATAAGAGAACAGATTCAGGAGAAGACAGAGAAGGAAGAGGAGGAGGAGGAGGAGGAGGAGGAGGAGGAGGAGGAGGAGGAGGGGAAGGGAGAGAGAGAGAAGGAACGAAGATGAAAACGACCGTTGGAGAACGCTAGGAGGAAAGAAAACAAAGAAATTATAAGAGGTGAGCTGGTGAGAAGGAGGTGAAGGAGAGGAAAGGAGGAGGAGGTGGAGGTGGAGGAGGTGGAGGTGGAGGAGGTGGAGGTGGAGGAGGAGGAGGTGGAGGTGGAGGAGGATGAGGAGGGAGAGGAAAGGAGGTGGAGGTGGAGGAGGAGGAAGTGAAGGAGGTAGAGGAGGAGGAGGAGGAAGAGGAAAGGAGGTGGAGGTGGAGGAGGAGGTGGAGGTGGAGAAGGAGGAGGAAGAGGAAAGGAGGTGGAGGTGGAGGAGGAGGTGGAGGTGGAGGAGGAGGAGGAGGAGGAGGAGGAGGAGGAGGAAAGGGAAAGGAGCTGGTAGAGGACACAGATCTCTTGTGAGAAGAAATATGGAGAAAGAGGAGGAACAAGAGGAGGAAGAGGAGGGGAAGGAGGAAGAGGAGGAGAAGGAGAAGGAGGAGGAGAAGGAGAAGGAGGAGGAGAAAAGTTCGTGATTTCTGGGATCGCGCTCAGTCTTTTAGAGAGGTGGATTTTGATGGCGACTTGTAAAAAGTTTGATAATGGAGGTGCTGACTTGGGTCGATTAAATGTCAAGTGTTTTTTGTTTTTTTGCGTGTGTTTGTGTGTACGTACATGTGTGCCTCCCCACCTGTGGGTATGTGGTACGTGTGATTCACCATGGTCTTGTATCACGTATTGGACTCGTGATCGACAGCTATTTCCCTCCCGAATGAGAGCTGAGCTCATATATGACAGATCTATGGGTAGTGCTGTGACCTTACACACACATACACACCCAACTCCCCACCCACGAGAGTTAGAGTAACGACCTGGAGCGCAGCGATACTGAAATTATTTCAGCCCTGCGCGGGATTCGAACCCGGACCGCCGTAGTGGCGGCCGGGAACTCTAATCTCTGCACGTACACACGTGCGTGCGTACATGTATGCATGTGCACATATGAAATGTGTGTGCGGTGCTTGTTCGAAGTAGCTCAGAAGGGTGATGAGGGGTGGGTGGTGTGGGGAAGGGATAGGCAGGTTGCTTGGGGGGTGGGGGGGGACGTGAGGCGAGCAAGTTAAAAAAAAAAAGGAAACAGGTGTGGGCAGCCTTGTCCATGGACACCACCAGCTGCTCAGAAGCTACAAGAGCTCAGTTTACAATCGTTCTCACACTGGCGACTGGCGAGTGGCGTCAGAAGGAACCCATGGCTCTTAAAAAAAAAAAAAAAAAAAAAAAAAAGTATATATATATATATATGGATTTCACTCAACCTTCTTCAGGGTTTTTATGTCATGTATATGTGTTTTTATGTCAAAGAGGATATGACCCTCAGACTGAAGGGGGTTCTTAATCAACCGAGACCCCTTCCAAGTCCAGTTAGGAGATATGGGTAATTTTGTTCAGATAAGGAAGAACCTTATTAAACAGAGGATTATTGAAGCGGCGATTCTCTGAAGAGAAACTCCCTTTGCCCCCTTAACTCAGTCAACTGAGTTGCCTAACATCAACTAAAATAGAATTCGTTGAGGACCTTACTTTAGCAAAGGGACCAAGGAACATTTCTTCATTAGTCCGTTTTTTGTTTTTGTTTTTTGTTTTTTAAGTTGAGAACAACATCGTTTCCATACGTTTCCATATATGCAAAGGTGGGCGCGTTCCTCATTGCGTTCCTATGTGCGTTCCTCGGTGTCCTGACTGGCATGACTATTCTCAGGACACCGAGGAACGCACCTGGAAACGTACTGAGGAACGCGCCCAGTTCTGCATACCTGTATCGTAACACCGTATCCCTGTATGTATGTGGTAAAGAAAGAGGAGAAAGTTATATATCTTTTTGGTGGTCAAGATCTTGAAGACATCAACTTCTTTAGTCTCAATGTCTTCCGAGAACTGAAGAGAATCGATTGGTCAAAGCAAAATTGACAATGAGGTGGTCACTGGACCTCAAAGCCCTTTCTCTACACGAGGATCTATGCTTCCCGTACTTGCCGGCGTATAAGACGCATTATTTTTATTTCTAAATATATCAGAAAATTGCCCTGCGTCTAATACACTCGTATTACGAATGCACAGAATCATGTGTTTTCCTTACAAAACCAGTTTGAAATATCTTTCAATAAATGAATGATTTAACATACTGTTTTTTTTTTCCATAAAATGTCTTTGGAAAATAGGGTTGCGTCTTATGTGAGGGTGCGTCTTGTACGCTGGTAAATACGATAAATGAATGAAGTTGAATGGAGTGGAAGTGAAAAATACAAAGAGCTAGTGAAGGTTTTACCGGAGATGGACTAGCTGCTCAGGCGAGAAGCCCCGTGAGAAGCACAAAAGCTGCTCTTCCATAGAATAAAATCGTTTAATATTAGCCGGAACAAAATATATAGAGATGGTCATCAAGTTGAAGGATTCATCCATTTCAACTTTTATTTATTTATTCATTTTTTATTTATTGCTTATCTATTTATTTATTTATTTATTTATTTATTTATTTATTTATTTGTTTGTGTATTTATTTATTATCTTAACCCGATTAACAACACACCTTGTTTATTTATTTATTTATTTTTTTTTTAACCAGTTTGCCAGATGACTTGTTTTATCAATTTTGTCCTAGTTAATGTTGCGCGCACCCATCTATCTGTTGAACCTCTTCAGCACAAACTACTGTTGAATAAGATCGTATGTCACTGATCCAAAAAAAAAAAAATGTAAAGAAGAGTATTTAAAATAGCTTCCGGTTTTTATTTATTTATCTATCTATTCTACTTTATTTTGTTTGTTTTTATTTATTTATTTATCTATTTATTTATTTATATATTTTGTTTTATTCATTTTTACTGGGACTGAAAGCAGTGGACTTTTCATTTTTCTAATCCGAATTCATCGACCATTGCAATGAAAGTGGACAAGAAACTCAGTTTTTTGATCACTAAAAAATATTAGACAATTACAGATGACAGTGACACAGAAGATGACGATAAAACGATTTATTAATATGAATGAATTATTGAAGGAGATCATCGATCGGAAACAACGTTACACTCAGTACACCGAGACCATGACGTTGATGAACACTATGGCAGGTAATCTTCCCCCAACAAGGAAGGAATTAAGGATAAAAAATTTTGGTAATTGTATTACCCGATAAGGAAACGGTAACCATTCTTCCGTATTGTGGGTTTCTGCGTTTAAGGAGCTCGGAGACCTGTGGTTAGTGGCTGGGTGAGTTTCGCGAGTTTTGCGAGAAGTCTGCCTCTGTTCGTTCGTTTTCCCTTTCATCATGCGCAGCCAAACCCACATTTCGTTGATTATGAGCGAGAAGGTTTAGATATTCTGAGAAGTGGGAGAATTAACTCCTTAACCCATTCAACTCATGTCAGCCGCTTGTGGTGTAGATACGAAAAACCGTATATGGTAGGCCTCGCGCCGGCCCGTACATCCGAATATCATCTGATGCGGCTTGACCGCGCGAGGACTGACGTCATATTTTTCTGGTGTTTGATCAAACATTTTGGTGTTTTATGATTTTTTGTTTTATTTGACCAAATGACAAGAATCTTGTCATCGGAGTTTAAAGGGTTAAACTCGGTGACGCACTTCAAACACTATTCTGACTGAGGAAAAGCGATTATATTCATTTCAGACGACGGACCCTTGGGTGAAAGTGGTCTTCAGCGATCGAGACCCGATTCATGTCAGAGTTCAAGTCCTCAGGTTTATAAGAAATGATCTGTTTCTTGGCCAGAATAGAATCTTTCAAGAGCGACACCGTATTGAAAGGGTTAAGCCACCCATCACACATTCAAGAATCTCGTCAAATGTTGTGAATTTGAAAAGCTGGAAGACGACTTCGCTTACAGTATTCTAGACTTCCCTAAGTCTACAATTCAACAATGTTTCTAATATTCGTATTCTAGGTTTAACTTCTCTTAGTTCGTCATTCAGCTTCTCAATATATGACGCAAAGGTGATTTGACATTTGGAGATTCGAAAAATAAAATATTGTAACCGAAGTCGTTTCTGCGCAAACGAACTCATTTGAGTCGTGAATGCGTGACAGGGGCTTTAGGGAAGGTATGGAGGAACACGCCAGTAAGATATGAATAGGAATTGGATGAAGAGACAAAAAGGCAAGGAGGAAATGAAATAGAGAAAAAGAAATGGAAAGTTGAGTAGTGAGAGAGAAAGCCACGAAGATATGTAAGAGGTTTGGAAGGAAAGGCATAGGAGGACAGGAGATGGGAAGGGTGGTAAAAGAAAGTATAGAGTAGGGAAAGGTAGGATGGTGTGAGGGATCGAGGAAACACATGAGGAAAGGAAGGGAAAGCAGGGAAGGGCAAGGAAAGAGAAAAGGGGCAGGAGGGAAGGGAGAAGGTAAGGAAGGATCAGGAAAAGGGGAAGGGAGAGAGGAAAGAGGCAAAAGAGGAAGGGAACTGAGAGGGAGGAAGGACAAGAGGGGAGAAAGGGAAGGAAGGGAAGAGGCAAGGGAAGGAGGGAACAGAGGAGGAGGAAGGGCAAGAAAGGGAAGGGAGGGAAGAGGCAAGAGAGGGAGGCAATAGAGAGGAAGGAAAGAAGGAAGGAAGGGAGAGAAAGAAGGAAGGTAAGAGACAAGAGAGGGAGGAAAGAGAAAAGGGAAGGAAGTAAGGAAAAAGGAAAAGAAAGGAAGGAAAGGAAATGAAAGAGAAGGGAGTCAGGGGACATGGAAGGGAAGGGAAGGGAAGGGAGGGGAGGGACAGGGAGGGAAGAGCGTCAAAGGAGGAAGAACAGGGAAGGAGGGGGGGGGGACGGCGCCGAAACCACCAAAGTTGAGAATCAGGTTTCGGCGGTCTGCAAGAAAAAAAAGATCGTCGCGTTCCAGCGAAGTAGTTCGAGGTTTCGAAATGCAGCTGGAAGCCTTCAAGGTTCAGTTCGACCAGAGGTTCTGGAGTCACGTCACATTTCTGGAAAGTCGCGTGATGCAAATGGGGTATTTGGGAACTACGAAAGTATTTCTATAATGGATAACACCAATCTAATTGATATGTGTTAAATCCGTTTATAATGCTTACATTGCATCGTGTTCATTTCGACAGTATGTGCAGTAAACATTACAATAGTACAATAGTTTGTTTACTATTTTTTATTTTACATGGAAATAGACGTCTACTAGAGGTGGTGTCCCCCTTATTATAACAGGTGTTAGGGAGCACAGAGGTAACTTATTAGTCAGAAAGGGCCATCTGCAAAGTAAATAAGCAAATAGATGAATAAAGCCCCAGTCACATCATCACGATTCCCGTTAACTGTTGTGAATTTGAAAAGTTGCAAGACGACTTTGCTTACAGTATTCTAGACTTCCTTAAGTCTACAATTGAACAATGTGTCTAATATTAGTATTCTAGGTTTAACTTCTCTCAGTTTGACATTCAGGTTCTCAGCATATGACGCAAAGGTGAGTTGACATTTGGAGATTCGAAAAATAAAGAAATTGTAAACGAAGTCGTTTCTGCTCAAACAAACTCACTTGAGTCGTGATAGTGTGACCAGGGCTTAAGTATATAAATAGATCACTACAGTAATTTCTAATCCTACTGATTTCTAGTACCGGACAAACTTCGGGATAGAACGGATCTGTCGGGTATTTCCATCGGATAAAACGGATCCTCGGTTATAACGGATCTTCGGATATAACGACAGACCCCTGTCCCTATATCGTCCGTTATATCGAGAGTTTACTTTACTAAGCTTTTTTTCTCTACTATTTTCTTTCATGTTTTCCATCTCTGCCCCTTTAAGTGTCAAAATATCATTTGTTTATATGACTTTACATTGAAGCCCATAAAGGTCTATGTACAAAGACGCAGACCAAACAGATGCTGGAGGTAGGAACATCTTTCGTAAAGGGGATGAAAGAGCAGATGTTTCCCAAGCAGGTGCTCGCGCACGACTAGATGACTTTACAGCAGGTGCAGTAACAGATGATTAATCAGCAGGTGATCCACGACACACAAAGTTGTGAACCAAGAGTAATTATTTCATTAGCAGTCATTTCACAAGGTGTTTCATAACGAGGTGCTTATGAGCAGGTGTTCCTGTAAAGGAAGCTACGATAGCAGGTGCTTGAGACCTCGCCAGAGCAGTTGAGGAGCGGGGAGAGTGGACAGCAGTTGTGGCGACGCGAGGGGGGAGGAAATTTAAACTGAAACAGATAGTTATCCGCTATGGCACGTCTTGCCTTCGTTGTCGCCTCGTGAGTACAGAGGTCCGAGATCGATTCCTAAGATCACCTTGAAGGTGGCGACTATGTGTGTGCGTAGTGGTCGAGGAAAGTATAGGTAGATGATACTCCTCCCTCACTCCCTCACATTCCCTTCTTCCCCAACTCCTCTTCCTCCTTCCGGACTCCTGTCCCTCCTCCTCCTCCTCCTCCTCCTCCTCCTTTTCCTCCTTCCCTTCCTCCCCACTCCTCTTCCTCCTTCCGAACCCCTGTCCCTCCTCCTCCTCCCTCTCACTCCTTTCCTCCTCCACTTCCTTCCAAACCCCTGTCTCTCCTCCTCCTCCTCCTCCTCCTCCTCCTCCTTTTCCTCCTCCTCCTCCTCCCTCCTTCCCTCCCTCCCTCCTCCACTATCCTTTCTCCTCCTGACCCTCTGTCCCTCCTCATCCTCCTACTCCTCCTCCTCCTCCTCCTTCCTCCCTCCCTCCGTCCCACCCTCTCTTCCCTGCGAGACGGCGCCATTGTCGTGGAGGACTTTTTTTCTCTCTGTTGACATCCCATCTGATCTTTTCACTTCTGTCTTCGATTCCTTCCTCGTAGTCTTTCTATCCGTCCCACATATTCATCACCGTCGATAGCATCATTATCTTCGTCAACGTCATCATCATCTCCGTAGTTATCATCATCATCACCATAATCATCGTCGTCGTCGTCGTTATCATCATCATCATCATCATCATCATCATCATCATCATCATCATCATCATCATCATCATCATCATCATCATCATCATCATCATCATCATCATCATCACCAACACCATCACCATCACTATCACCATCACCGTCACCATCGTCGTCGTCGTCGTTGTCGTCGTCGTCGTCGTCGTCATTGTCATTGTCATTGTCATTGTCATTGTCATTGTC
>NC_134810.1:36757789-36760289 GCF_046742065.1 Oratosquilla oratoria
ACCACAATTACATAAGCGTAAACTATCGTAATCATTATCTTCAACGTTCGTTCAAGACTAGTTCATTGTTAGTAGCAGTTGTCGAACGTTAGTTCTAATAATGTGATATTCTTAGTGGTTTTGTGTCTGGCTGTTTTGTTTTGTTAGTTAAGTCTTAATGTCAGTGACTAATTGTATCACTCAGATACTGGTACATACATATATACCAAGGCTTTTTTCCCCCTTACAAGGGAGGTAGCCAAAAAGGGAAAGGCATAAAATCATTTCCACCCATTCCATCCCTGAATACACTCCACACCCCTCCACCCTCCCTCTTATCTGAGCACCTCCTGGTGATTAGTGTTGATAGTATTAGTTAGTGTCAGTGATTCATCATTAAAGTCTTATTGTATCGTTGGTTTCGTATTGGTTTTATTGTTTACTTACAAGTAATTATGAAAATGGTGTCGCAATTAGAACAATTGTAATGATAATAACGATTATCATACATCCTGACTCCACCCCTGGAATCAGGTTTTTGTGTAGGATAGTATCCATTGGGTCAGTCTTAGTGTACACTAAGTTAGTGCATCAGTACTATGCATTTGCGTGCGTATCTTCCGTGACGACTTGGCCCGTGCACCCTGCATCGTCTGTATCCGCAGCCATCTCCCGCCCTCGACCGGTCCCAGAGGTCTCTGTGTCCTTCGGCATGGGTTCTGGCAGCATTGGTAGTCTCAAGTTCGCTTCCAGGTTAAATATATAACACACGTCCACTGGACGTTAAACGCACTCTAAGTAGCTCATTTGGATATGCCTGAGTGTCACCTATATTGATGTCAAAAGTCATAACCAAATACATCTTGGTAACCATGTTTGGCGCCCTTAATGAGCGTGTTGCAGACTTCGAGCGTCCGACATCGCCGCGCGGCAGCAGAACTCGCACCGGCCAAGTCTGTACGCTGGGAAAACGTGTCGTACGGAGGACTGGAAACTAGAAGGGTTTTTCAACCTGTTGGTGAGTTCGATTCGGGTAAAGTAGTCGGCGATACGAGTGGCGGGTTGCTTTGTAAGCCGACAACGGCTGACAGCGTCAACCAAACCGATTTTCCACGAGAGAAACTCGAGAATTGAGTGTCAGGGTGTGTTTACACCCATGTGATAATCTGGAATCAATTTGGTGAACCTGAGTTAGTGCGCCAAGAGTGTATATTCGGTGTAACTCCCTCCGACCACACCACATCGTTTATTGGTAGTAATGGTAATGATGTTAACTGGCTCTGACATCGGCTCTTTCGTTACAGGGACTGACTATGAGTGAGCCACGCTTTGTCAGGGGTCGTCACAGGAGCCATAGTGACCTCTAGGCTCAAACAGGTTTGCTGCGGCTCAAAAGGCTCCGCCAGTGGTGATGCGTTAGTGTTATGTTAATGGTTTAGTGTGCTGAGTCTGCTATTTAGTCACGGTGCCCATCAGGATAAGTGCCATACGTGTGACCAGACGCTGGATCCTTCTTGGAACATCTGGTCAGACTCTCTGGAATCCTTCAGGAACCTTAAGAATAGTGATTTGATGTTCTTTGGGGAGAAACAACCCAAGAACAGAAGAATAGTGGTGAGGGGAATTGTTCTACAACCTAAGAATAGTGGTTGATGGTGGTGTGCGAGAGGATAGTTGGCTTTGAGCTTGGGTAGTCAGTGCATAGTGATAGTTTCTGCCATATTTATCGACACAGAGAAGGGCAATGCGTGTTAGTTGACGAAAAAACACTCACACACCGAAAAACCAGTGTATTTCAGATGCCCAGGAAAGATCTTACACACGTGTCGTTCTTGTGTGTCGAATCTGCCTCGAACTCCGAAAGTGAAACTTCGAATGAATCGGGAATCAAACCAAATCGAATTTTTTTTTTTTTTTGCAAGTCGAAGTGACCAACCGCAATCCGGTTGAAGTGGCCATAGTCTGTGGGAACCTTGTGGATGTGGGACCATCCCCAAACCTCCCCAACCTCGTCTGGATCCCCACGACGCCAACCCCAAAACCCCACCTCTGATGGCATGGAACCTACTCACCTACTCTTCCCGCCTCTTCCAGCAGCCTCCAAGACAACTTCACACAGTGCCCAACCCAGGAAGCGTGTAAAGTGTGAAGGGTGAGGGCAATGCACGGGGGCTGAGGTTGGGCTAACAGAAACCTCACCAACCTCAGTGACGCTAACGTCAACCTAACCTTACAACCCCTCCCACTCGATCTCCCTTACCGTCCCTAAAGTCAAGAGAATCCCACTCCCACTCTTCTCCCTTCAAGCTTCTCCTTCCGGATGAAGCCTTTCCTCAGAGTTCGGAGGTTCTTCGGCAGTAAAACGTATCAGGTACTGGATGGGTGACCATCGGGACCACCCCCATCATCACCCCCACCCCACCCATTCCCTCCCCCCCTCGTATCGTCAGCGTTCCTCTTCCGTCAGAATGAGTTCCCGGTGGAGTCTCCTCAGCGTCGTCAAGCTCCTTAGGAAGCCCTC
>NC_134810.1:36775289-36777789 GCF_046742065.1 Oratosquilla oratoria
AGTACCAACGAGCAAATGTTTTTGCTCCTAATAACGTCCCAGACTGAATAAACTCATCAGGGAACCACCAACTACTACAGCCTCTGGCCTCTTTTTTTTTTTTTTTTCTTTTTTTTTTTAAATGTCTGTGACCCCTTCAGGGCACAGAGTGCTCGTGCTCCCGTTGCCTCTGAGACCATTGCTGTGACTTTTTTCCGGCTAAAATTCTTTCGTATTTCTTGTGGCTGTTCATCCATTCTAGACCCGCAAGGTAAGACAACTTTATGGATGGAGATGACAGGTGGTAATGGACATGGAACTGCCTAGTGTAGGCCTCATGTCCTTCATTTTTTTTTTTTTTTTTTTTTTTTTTTTTGTTTTTTTTTAGATTATTCCATGAATATTCACTTATGGAGATGATGTTGGGTTAAGGACTCTACCTCCGGGTGTTTCCTGCCTGCAGACACCTCACTTTGTCACCCAGAACAACACTTCTTCACTCCTTCACTTTATATATACATGTATGGCTACATGGATATGGATTTGTGTGCATATATATATGTGTGTTATATGTATGTGTGTACAAGTATGTGTGTATGTGTGTGTGTGTGTGTATGTGTGTGTATGTGTGTGTGTGTGTGTGTGTGTGTGTGTGTGTGTGTGTGTGTGTGTGTGTGTGTGTGTGTGTGTGTGTGTGTGTGTGTGTGTGTGTGTGTGTGTGTATGTATATATACATATAAACAATTCAACAAAATGGGTACTTGGCCTGCGCTCATCATTCTCTCAGTTATCTGCTTGGAAAAAAAAAAAAGTTTGGTAACTCTTGATCCATTCTGTGCATCACGGTGCTGAAGGCGTCACATTCTTTCGTGCACTGCACCAGATGGGCGTCGTGCAGTTCGTTCCAATAGGCACTCGTCTATGCGCCGCGGTTCGCCAAACTCTTGCCGCTGTTCTCGATTAAACAAAACACACAAAATGTAGAGCGTGTAAATCTCGGTGACTTAACCTCTTTACCCAGAGGAGGACGCTGCCTCGTCCGAACAAAGTCATCTACCAATAACCATAATAAAATCTCTGAAGGGTGTCACAGGTATGATGATGATAAAGACCTCAAGCTGTCAGGACGTAGATTTGATTTGAAAGTGGGTAGAAATAGCTCCGCCAACCGTGTAGTTAATGAATGGAATAAACTTCCTGAAGAGGCAGTGCAGTGTAGTAAGGTTCAATGTTTTAAGATTCATTAGCATAAACACATAAGCAATTTACTGTAATGCTTGCCTATTGTTTAGCTCTCTTGCTTATTAATTTCTTCGTTTAATCATCTATTCTTAATATCCAACTTAGTTATGGATCAAAAGGTCTCCTGTCGGCATGCTCCGCCTTTTTAATCCTTTGTAATCTCGTCCACTACTGTGGAGGTGCACCGAGGTGAATGGAATAGCCCGGCGCCAGACATAGTAAAAATCTTACGGTGTTAGATAGAACGAAGTCCGTGTATGCGACACCGAATTGAAAGATTCAATCTCTGCTTCGCACGTGTTGATACAAGGTTACATTAACCTCTTCAACACGGTGACGCACTTCGGTGGCGTGCCGAAGAACACACTCGAGGGAAAATGGGGGTTTCGATTGTAATAGTTAATAGTAATGTCCAGTTGCTTCCACTTGTAAGTACTACACTGGTTTACGCCTTCTGGGAATCTGTGGGAGGTGTGTGTATCTCTCTGTCGTAGATTTACGACATGAAGGAGCATATTACGACCTCAGGCTTTTTCTGTCGTAAATGTTCGACATAAAGAAAAACGCTTGATACGGATTCGAAAAAGAATCAGGCCGCTGTAGTACTCACAAGTGAAGCCATCATTACGCTGACCATTGTACAGTAGTACTAAAAAGTGAAACTAACTTAAACTAGTCACTAGCACTCAGAGGTGAAATCACCTATACATCGGGAATTGTAGCACATAAATATAAAGTAGACTTACTACATCCGGTGTAGTACTCACAAGTGAAGCCGGGTTAACGGCACCGTGTTGAACAGAGTGACACGTCAGCTGATTCTGAAACTATTAATGGAGAAAGTGTTCGCGTTTGGACCAAAGTGTCGGGCGGGGCGTGGCGGAGAGGTGGGGGGGAGTGAGGGTTGGTGGGGGGCACTTACGGAGATGATGCGAGGTTAAAGGCCCCCTCCCCCCCTCCGGGTGTTTCCTGCTGGCAGGCACCCCACTTTGTCCCCCAGAACAACTCTTTCACTCCCTCATTATATATATATATATATATATATATATATATATATATATATATATATATATATATATATATATATATATATATATACTGTATATATACATATACATATATATACATAAACTTTTTATCCCACAATCGGAGAAAAGAAGACACTAATGTCGAACGTTCTGTATATTTCGATCACTAACATTACTTTATAGTGGATATATATACATACATATATATATATATATATATATATATATATATATATATTATATATACATGC
>NC_134810.1:36785289-36800289 GCF_046742065.1 Oratosquilla oratoria
GAGAAAAGCCTCGTTTTCGCGTGACGTCATTCCTCTGAGAGAAGTTCTCCTGTTCAACAGACAAACCCCAAGATGGATGCCAGACCAATCTTCTCTTAAGTTGTTATCACACTGGGCTTCCACGGGCTTCACCAGCGTCAACAGTTGAGAGTTCGTTTGAGTAAAAACGACTTTGGTTACAATATTTTATTTTTCAAATTTCCAAATATCAAATTATCTTTACGTCATATATAGCAAAGCTGAATGATGAACTAAGAGGCTGTTAACCTACACGAATATTAGGCGTACTATTGAAAATTTCTAAAAGAAATCTAGATTCCTTTAAGCGAAGTCATATTCTAGTTATTCAAATGAACGTTGGAGGTAGGACGTGGGAGGGAAAACAATCCAGTGTGATAACTCTTTTAGAGAACCTTCCCCATAAAATCCCGGGTTCAAATCTAGCAACTACCCCTCTCCCGTTGTTTAGAGAACACCCTCCATCCGCGCCGTCATAAATTCGGCGAGTTCCTCCCCTTGTGTGTGAAAAGCTCCTCCCCTGGTGTGTGAAAAGCTCCTCCTTAACGAGCGTCCCTTCCGGCGGAGATTTCGACGGACTCGTAGAGGTTTCGTGAGAGACAATTCCAAAAAAACTCTGGTGTCCCTTGACCTCCAAAGAGATTATGTATATATGTATATACATATTTATATATATATATATATATGTATATATACATTTATATATATATATGTATATATGTATATATATATATACATATATATATATATGTACATGTACATATACTTTCTTCTAAGTTTCCTTTTATTCCGACTGTAGGTTTTTCGTGATTATTTTTAGAAATGTGTCAATACATTTTGTCCAAGTGATATATATAGATATTTATATATACATAATATATACAGTATATATATATATGTATATATATATATATGTATATGTATATATATATATATATATAGATATAGATAGATAGATACATAGATTCTCTATAGTATGAACTTTATCAATCTTATGCTTCTAATACACCCACAGATTGGTGAATATAACTGCTTGATGCTACCTAGAACAACAACCTTAAAGTGCGTTACTTCGGCGGGGGAATTTAATCGCAAGAGTATCAATTACATCACTATGATTACAGCTGTTCCTATGAGTAAGACTGTCGAAGGGGAAAACCTTTTCTGATATTCTATTCTTAACTACATCATATGTACTGTGTCTTACTGCATTGGTTCAGATCCATGGGAGTAGGCGGGATACAGGTATGACCTGTCATCCACGAGGAGCTAAGATGTGAGGGAGGAAAGGGTGGTGGATGGGAGTAGAATGGGTGGGAGTGGATGCGTGCCTTTTGACATAGCTATCTCCCTTATAAGGTGGAAAAAATCCTTTGGCATATAGATAAATAGAATTATATCAGACGATTTTATTCATGTATGCGGGGTGATGTGTGACATTTGAGATAACCAGACGGTGACAAGGTTTTTTTTTTCCCGGCACCACTTCCGCGTCTAACGTGACAGTCATATCGCGAATCGCGCGTAAGAAGAGTGACAAGAAGTCTTCGGCAGCGACTTTCACCTACACTTCGAGGGACGGGAGGGGAGAGGGGGGAGGGGGAGGAGAGGAAAGGGGGGAGGGGGGAGGGGGGAGCCTTTCACATCCTTAGCAACCTTTCTGCAGAAACCTGAGACACTTCGTCAATTAACATAGAGACGCGCTTTAAAGCGGGCCCTACACGATCTATGTTATTGCGCAATATTCTATATTGTACAATATTATTGACGATGTAGGGATGGTAATGAGAAATGACACAATATATTGAAGACATCAAATGTACAGGCCGAACACGTGTGCCTCATCAATACCCTCCCTACACTGTAAATAACATTGTAAAATACGGAATATTGCGCAATATTCCGAATTGTACAATAGTATTGACGATGTAGGGATGGTATTGAAGAATAACACAATATAGTAAAGACATCAAGTGTACAGGACAAATACGTATGCCTCTTCAATACCATCCCTACATTGTCAATAATATAGTACAATATGAAATATTGCACAATAATATAGATCGTATAGTGTCCGCCTAAGTGTATTGTACTGGCTGAAGACAGATGGTTTTATGCATTTGAGGAAGCGAACTTTTGTACGAAGAACACTTCAACCTGTCAACCCCTTGACTTCTTTGGGTTCTCTTCTTTAAGTGATTAGAATTCTTTGTATTTAGGTTGAAGTAAATAGACAAAGTCCGCCACAGTGTTGAAAGGGTTTGACAGTGCAATCTAACCCACCGTCGCTTTCGCCATTTCCTGGTCTTTAGGCTTCTACGCAACTTTGACTGACACATATACACGCACACACACGCACACGCACACATGCACAAACACACACACACACATGCACACACACACGCATACACATACACACATGTGCTCTCTCTCTCTCTCTCTCTCTCTCTCTCTCTCTCTCTCTCTCTCTCTCTCTCTCTCTCTCTCTCTCTCTCTCTCTCTCTCTCTCTCTCTCTCTCTCTCTCTTTCTCTCTATTGATTGTAACAGAGGGACGGCCCTGGAAATAACACTATGGAAAATATATACATATTTCATGATTACTGTATATCTCCAGTATGCTGAGTAAGATGGTAACATTCGTTTTCATTCTAGCATCAATATCTTGTAAGAAAAAGGTGAGAAACCTACGCCAGGAGGCGCTTAGCTGTGCCAGAAACCTTCTCATTTACCCGATGAACTTCAGCTGTTGTGGAAGGTGACAGTCACTGTGGGAAATTTGAGAGGACTGCAGGATTTGAACCCGCAAATAAGCAAATGCGAGACCAGCACTTCTCTGATTACGTCACCAACGCACTCATATTCTATTAGCTAAATAGAAAATATTTGTCTATCAATTGTAACATTGTTTACTTGTCTTGCATTAATTCTCGTCTGGTTTGTTACTGAAAACATAGTGATGGCTTCTGGACACTTCAGAATATCAGTTGATTCTTTGTTATGTGTTACATTATATTGGCTTAAAATGAATAGGACGTAACGCTTCTACTCCACATTAAACTCGGCCTAATAAAATAGTGTTTCACGGCATTAAGTCGAAATGGCAAAACCTGTGCCAAAACGTGAGTAATGTTTCTTAAGTTGTCAGAGGTTCCGTAGTTGATTATTGGTGTGTTTGTCGTGCCCATTCTCATCATTTATCTCTCCATTCTCCTCTGCGCAGTCCTTAGCTTTGTCTCCATCGCAAGTTGGGTGAGAGAGCGGACTAGAGTGAAAGATATTGTGGAGGTGGTATAAGAGGGGAAGTGGAATTGGGCTTACAGGTAAGTTAGTGCGAACGACTGATGAGCGATGGAGCAAGTGTGTTACTGAGTGGACGCCGTGAGATGGGAAGCGTGGAAGAGGGAGACCAGACAGAAGGTGGAGAGACGAGATTGAGAGATTTGCAGGAGTGACGTGGCAGAAGTTGGTGCGGTCGTGTGAATCATGGAATGCTACGAAGGAGGCCTTTGTTCAGCAGTGGGCTCAGGATGGCTGATTTTGATTGATTGATTGATTGCTGGGCAACTGGTGAAGCCAGCAGATGTTTGCATTCGGAACTCAGGAAATGATAATAGAAGTGGATCGAGAAAAGAACTTGGAATGCGTTCAAGAACGTTGCCAATAGGATTCTGGGCGACAATCACTCTTACTCCGTTGGATCATAAGTCACACGTGGACCATTCACCACCAATACTAAGAGTCGTATTCAGAACATTTTTAGCGAACATTTTTTCTAGCGTAAGGAAGTAGAATTTCCCTAACTTCATAGTATATACTTAGAAAAATTATAGATAAATTCTATAGATAAGCGAGTAAGCCAAATCAACACAACTAGAAAAACAACGTAAAATTTTTCTTTCCAAGGCAAGGAGGCGTTTGCCTTGGTTGGCGATAGGTTTAGAAATACGGCCTTAACGGCGATATTCTTAAGGATAATCCTTTCCTTATATCAATCTTTCCTTATATAAATTTTATATAAATCCTTGGAAGGGAAAGTTTTTTTTTTTTTTAGGAATACCATAGTAAGAATCTTACCGTGGTAGTCTTAAAAAAATTCTTTCCTTATATAAATCTTTCCACATAAATCCTTGAAAAGGAAATATTTTTTTTAAGAATACAGCCCTAAGACTCTTCACTGTTGACGATACTGTGGCAGATTTGGGCAAAAATAAAGCTGAAAATGACAAAGATCTTACAGAAGAACTGCTCGAAAGTTACCCAAAACGTCACTTAAGCTTTGTTGTTTGCACTCTCAAATGGAATTTTCACCGAACCTTGGTGTAGGGCAGGGGTTCTCAGCCTTGCTTGGCTCATGCACCCCTTTCACCATTTGCCAGAATGTCATTCCCCCCTCCTTTCCAAGATTGCCTGTTTCAAAAGGTGCATTCTAAATAATATGCGGATATTATCGCACAGCGTAACACTTTTCTAATCCTAAGATTAACCTGGGTCAGCACTGGTATAATTCCAGCCCAGGTGACAAGCCAGATAGGCCAGAGCCTATATTTGCTTTCCTCACTCCGTAAACTTTATGTGGTCACAATTCACCCCCAGAAACCCAAAATTCCCCCCTGGGGGTGAATTTCACCCCTAATGAGAACCACTGGTGTAGGGGTTAACGAATGGAATAGACTTAGTAACCATCTAGTGAGTGCTGAAACCATTGGTTAATTTAAAAGAAGGTTATGATTCTATGGATGGGGATGATAGGTGGTAATGGACATGGAACTGCCTAGTGTAGGCCTTATGGTCTCTCGCAGCCTCCTTCCTTCTTGTGGTCCTATGTTCAGTGTTGGAAAAGCGTGACGAGGAGTTCCATCAAGATATAGTCTTGATGAAGAAGCGATATCAGGGAAAGTAGGTTGAGGCAATGAAGGGTAACGACGTTTGGAACAGCGATGAGGTATGTGAGAGAACAGATATACGAGTATTCATAATATTTCGTCGACAGTAAGCAGAACTTCTATATTTGAGAAATATATCGCACTGAAATGGTGAAATCGTGAAGTCGGCAAAGGAGAAATTTGAGGAACGTAGCGGAACAGAGAGTGAAAATTAGTATCCATCCGTAAGATAATTCTGCGTGACCGTGGTCCGTAGGGATGTCACTAAAATCTCTAGGATAGTGACTGCATCAAACCCCCTTGCTCTAGCGCTAGGCTATCTTGTTCAGTGTTGAAAACGTCTCTAACAGAAGAGTAAAAATAAAAAAAAAAAAAATAATAAAAAAGGGAGAGTCCAGATTTCGTGGCTATTCTTCTGCAGGTAAGGTCATCATATTAAGACTGCAGGATAGGTGATTTAATAATGGAATTTAATAAGGTAATTTAATTGTAGTAAATTTTGGTTCAAAAAGGAAATAGGTAAGACCTGGTTTAGTAACTGAGTGGTTAACGAATGGAATAGACTCAGTAACCATGTAGTGAGCCGTGGAACAATTGATTGTTGAATAGAGTAGATAATCTAATGGACAGGGATGATAGGCGGTAAGGGACATGGAACTTTCTAGTGTAGGCCTTATGGTCTCTTACAGTCTCCTCCATTCTTATGTTTTTATTTTATTTTTGTTTTATTTTATCTTATTTATTTTATTATTTATTTATCTATTTATTTTATTTTATCTTATTTTATTTTATTTATTCTTTATTCTTTTTATTTATTTATTTATTCATTCATTTATTTTGCTTAAACAAAAGCATTTGGCGTTTCATGAAACAAACTCCCAGAGGTTTTTCATCGAATTGAAGGAAGTTTCTGGAAGTAGGAGTTTGAAAAGACTTGAATTAATCGAAAGAGATTGAGCACCAAACGTTGAGCCAATCACGTGACTTGTGAAGTCGATATGCGTGACGTCAGTGATATCTGACCTCGATCGAGTCAAGAAGGAGACTTCCACCTTGAGCAGGTTGGGTGGTATTCTTGTTTCGCACCTTCACTTTGCAAATTGTGATTTTTATGGTGGTCGGACTAGTTTTTTTTTTCGTTTTTTTTTCAATATTTATATACATACATACATACATATACCAAGGTTTTTTCCCCCTTACAAGGGAGGTAGCCAAAAAGGGAAAGGCATAAAATCATTTCCACCCATTCCATCCCTGACAGTTTTGTTATAAATAGCAGTGGCAACAATAGCACTAGCGGCAGTGGTAGTAACAGTAGTAATGGATAATGGTAGTAGTAGTAATAGTAATAGTACTAAAACATTTTGCTTTAATCTAGAGGTAATGATAATGACGATAATCCTGTCATAATCAAAATCATCACCAGCAACATCATCACCACAGCCATTATCGCTATCTCCATTACCACAATAATTATCAACATAATTATCACTATAATCACCACCATCATCGTAATCATCATCATCATCATCATTATAATGACGATCATCATATTCATTATCATCGTCATCATAATCATCATCATCATCATCATCATCGTAATCATCACCATCATCATCACCATCACCATCACCATCACCATCACCATCACCATCACCATCACCATCACCATCATCATCATCATCATCATCATCATCATCATCATCACTATCACCATCATCATCATGAATACTGTATTATAATTACGGTACTAGTAATACAAATATTAATCAGTTTTATAATTAAATTATCAAACAGTTCTTGAAAAACATTATTGGCAATACCATTACCAATACAGCTATTACTTTAATTATTATTGTCATTATGATCACTATTACCATCGTTCATATCATTGTCATCTTTGTCACTATTACTATTACCAATCTCATCATTGTCATCATTGTCGGCACTACCCATTATTTTAATAATGTCATCATTGTCATTATTATCATTATTATCATGATGAATGCATATTGCTACCAGTTTCCTGATATTTCTAATTTTATTGTTATACTAATACGAGTAATACCTGCCACGTTCCACACGTTCACCTTCGCTCAGCGACTCGTGGTGTAAGGATCTTTCGACCTTCTCTTGCTTGCTGTTACTGCAATTTCATTCTTATATTTGACTGTTGCATATCAGTGTATTACAGTCCATTGTTTTAAAATGTTGTATCATTGGAGAAGTGATTAGACTTCTTTCGTAATCATTCCCCGTAGTTATTTTCTAATCTGACTTCAAGGGAATATATATATATATATATGTATGTATATATATATGAATATATATGTATATATATATATATGTATGTATATATATATATGAATATATATGTATATATATATATGAATATATATGTATATATATGTATATATGTATATATATGTATATTATATATATATATATGAATATACATACATATATATATATATACATATATTAATATATATATATATATATGTATATATATTTATATATATGTATATATATATATGTATGTATGTATGTGCATATTATATATATATATTTATATATATATTGCATATTATATATATATATAAAGTATGTATACACATATACACGAGTGCAAGTGGTCAAGTTTCGGTGGTCCGGTGATTAGTATTCAGTGTGCGTCCTAGGGTCATTGAGTTCAACTCTATGATGTCAGAATAGTTGTGATGGTCGAGCGATTAGCAAGAGTGATCGGCCCGTATACTCTTTGTACAGTAATGTGTTAGTCTTTCCTGATGGACTTCTTCCGATACTTCCTGTGTCCGAGCTGACCCTTTGTTCGTACAGAGGCGTGTTTCTCTAAACTGACTGAAATCTTCTAGCAGCAGTCAGCATGAAAGAATGCATCATTTTGTAAGGAAGGGTTACGGGTAAAGTTTTTGCGATTTGATCTTTCTTGAACAGACGGTCCTCAACTTACGACCGTTCGACTTACGAACTTTCAGACATACGAACGAAGCTTCAAGCCTGCTTTACCAGTTTCAAAGTCAAGAAATCCATCATTAAAGTATGGGTATTACAATCTCTTGTGTGTCATTATCAATATGTATTATGATAAAGCATGTATTCACTTTATATCATACATAAAGATTTGAGTTCCTTTAAAGTTATGTTGAATACCGACTTACGAGCATTTCGAGTTCCGAACGGCCGTTCGGGACGTAACTCGTTCGTAAGTTGAGGTGTGTCTGTAATAGTAATGATTATTATCTAATGGAACAAGTGCATTCTTTACAAGAACGATCCAGTGCCTCGAGTTTAGAGGCGTTGAAGGTCTGTGGTATTACGTAGAGCTGAAGGAAGATGGGAAGGCGTTGGAGCGCCGCACATGCCCCCGTACGCCCTAAAAGGCCAAACAGATCTCATTCTGAACCTCTCGACCCCTGAGGAGCCTCCACTTCTTGCCCTTCATGGCCTCCTGCCACAGGGCGAACACAAGTTCCCCTCCCTCTTCCGGACGTTACTCAAATACACAATTTGTGGAGAAGAAACGGAGAAAATAAAGTGGGAGGTGTGATGATTATTATTATTATTAGTTATATGTCAATTTATTATTATTTACTATTTACCTGTTTGCTTATCATTTAACTATACCTATGCATTTATTTATGTGTTTTATTTGTTATTTACATTATTATAGTTTTTATTTATTATTTTATTATTATGATTTTTTTTTCGCATCCGACCTAGATGTGGACCAAAAGGCCTCCTGTCGGCATGCTCCGCCTTTGTAATCCTTTGTATGATAAAAAAAAAAGTAAAGAAAAGATGGATGTGGATAATGCGGAACTGTGAAAATCAAACACCAAAACAATAAACATGAAAATAACAATTGAGGAAAGTGGTGAAAGTGACACTACAGGGGCGTATGATCTCACAAAAAATGAAAGCATGGAGCGAAGTCGAGTACAAAGAAATGTTAGACATGTGGAATCGCATAAAAAGTTACTTGTGTCTATGTGAAAGCGTGGCAATGTACTTCTCTGAGGATATTTTTAATCAGATTAGGGAGAATCAAGAAAAACGAGAAACATATAAACATTAGATACTTTTCTCATTGCTTATAATTTAGGAGTAAAAAAAAATATGTGCTAAGAGGAAAAAGGAGAAAATCAATTAAAATATTGGTCTGACTGAAAATGTGACATAAAATAGGACCTGGAAAAGATAAAAGGGGGAGAGAGAGAGAGAGAGAGAGAGAGAGAAAGAGAGAGAGAGATAGAGAGTTACTAGCACAAAGGATGACTACAAAAAAAAGAACCAATAGCTGAATAAGATTTTTTTTCTTTTTTTTTGCAAATGCGTTACTCCCCTTAGCCCAGTCACTTCCACTGAATCAAATCGGTTGGATTTAGCCAGAATTAAACTCATAAAGTATGTCATTAATAAGTGCCATCTGCTTATGCTCTCCTAGTGTCCAGGTTAAAGGTGATATTATCATCATCAATTAGAGGCATACGCCAGGGAGCGCGTTACTTCACACACACTGGCACCAGTTCTCACGGTCTCTTCGGGCAAGCTTCCATGCAGTCACCCTTCCTTCCCACTCCAAACAACTCTCGACAGGTCCCATCAACTTGCCCCCAGCCATGAATTCTGTGGTCGTCCCCTTCTTCGCCTCCTCCATCGAGGTTTGTCTCTTGTGGAGACAACGCTGAGTAGGATCAACATCGGGGGAACGTGCCACATGCCCATATAGCCGAAATTGACTCCCGTAATGATGATATCATTTAACTTTTGTTTCGGATTTCTTCGGACTGTTGCACTCGGCTTCGGGAACATCATCGCAGAATTTACGTAATTTGATACCCCTTAGTCCCAGAGGTGAATGAAATATTATGGTGTTAACCACAACAAAATCAATAGAGTAAGAACTTTGCTATTATATTTTCCGTTAGGTTAGTACTTTCCCTTTTAAGGTACGTTTTCTTTGGTACTATAATTACCCTACCACAGCCAATGGTGGATGACGCGCATCCTCCTACCTGGCATCATATTTGGGTAAGCGCGTTGGTAGGTTCGGTTAAAATAATTATCAGCCTCGTACTTTGCAGCGCGAAGCAAAACAACCCTATTCAAAAACAAATAATTAGTGATCAAGATAACCGTTTGACGATCAACACTGAGCCTTGGACGATCATCGTTGAGCGATAATCGCACCGTGCAAAACGTACCTTCTGATCCTTTTTTTATTAATTTCTGCGACTCTTAGAGTTGACAAAGATGATTCTTAATTACCTTAGTGCCATCGTATTGCATTTATCATTTTTCCTTTCCTGTGGATTTGTCACTGCCCTTGGTAGAAACTGAAATTCTACTTTCACCCCGGCCACTGCAGGTGTGGGATATCACATTCCCTCGTGAACACGACCCGTTCTAGACCTCGACCAATTTCATGCACATTTTGTCCGCCAGATGGTTCTGTTCGGCTGTAGAGCGGCTCTGAGTTAAAAAAGGCTTAAGACAATCGATTAATTGGTCTTTAAATGTCAGGTGCGTGAGTGTTTCGTCTCGCCCACCCCACTTACAGAAGGGAAAAGGGTGTGTGTGTTGAACATTTTTAGAAGCTCTGCCATGGGATTCGAACCCTGGCCCGTGCGTCGATAATCACGAGGCCAAGACGCTAGCGACCATGCTGCATGGGATGGTTCAAAAGGACTGTACTATGTTACAATGTTCAAAAATGTACAATGTACAATGTACAATGTTCAAAAATGTTCAAGGAAAAGGGTGTTTTAGTATATGTAATACTGTATAGAGTCTGAGACGGATGTGAATTTATTTTAGAGTGTTCGATTAGAGAGCTGGTTTGGCATGAAGAGATTAAAACTCCCATATTGTATAGTTTGTTCTGACTATTGGCAAGAACACAAAATCATAAGAATTGAGTAAAATACAAGATACCACAAGGCATGCACTAGTGACTAGTCCATTACCATTTATTATCATCATTCATGAAGTAATCTAATTTTCTCTTGAAACAAGGGATTTCTTTTGGTTTAAAGGTTAGTCTCCACACGAACGGATTACAATAAATTCACATTAATGTAATGCCCAAGGAAAAGTCCACCTCGACACGTACAGTCCACATCTTCATGTGTTAAAATCCACACTTCGCACGTGGAGGGAATTTTGTCTCAGTTGCGGTTTCTGTTAAGTTCATTTACGATTCTTTTCGTCTTCAACCTTCAGTTTCACGGGAAATTGATTTCACTTGCAGTTTGTCTTATGTAAAACTCACTTCAGTGCAGTTCATTTCGTGTGAAGAAATCACTTTCACTTATCACTTCATATTGATTAAAATTTATTTCATTCCAAGTTTGTTTTACTTGAATTCCATCTCACGTGTAATTTAGTTCACTTTTATTCTATTTTTTCACTTGCCGTTTACAAAGGATTACAAAGGATTACAAAGGCGGAGCATGCCGACAGGAGACCTTTTGATCCATATCTAGGTCGGATGCGAAAAAAAAATCATATTAATAATAAAACAATAAATAAAAACTATAATAATGTAAATAACAAATAAAATACACAAATAAATGCATGGGTATAGTTAAATAATAAACAAGCAGGTAAATAGTAAATAATAATGAATTGACATATAACTAATAATAAATGAAAATCAGACAGACAAATGATAACAAAACAAAAACAAATAATATAAGATAAATTATAATCATTACAGCATCTTACTTAGATATTTATCTAAATTATTCTTAAAGCTTCGAACTGAACTACATTGCACTACCTGTGCAGGAAGTTTATTCCATTCATTTACTACACGGTTGGCAAAGTTGTTTCTACCAACTTCCAAATTGAATCTATTTCCGGACAGTTTGAGACCATTGTTTCTTGTCTGATTCTCATTCAATGTTGCACGGAATCTAGTTTAATTTATTTTTTCTTACAATTATTCTACTCCCAATATATTCCACCGGCAATATATTAATTCGGCATGTTCGGCCTATTTATCATCTTCCTCCAGAGATCATCTGAGGTCAGATTCTATCTATGACCTTGAGATCGGTGACGTCACGATGAATAACATTACCTAGAGTTCCTACAGTCTGGAGCATTGTTTAAACGTTGTGTTGTTTCTCTTTCTCGACTTGGATCATTGAAAAAATTCTAAAGTCACAGTTTCCTTTACCTGTTGTCTTGAACCTTGAAGTCATTGTGATAGAAGCTGAACGCTTGCAACTTTGCTGCTCTCGTTCTACCGAAGAGCAGGTGGATTATAACAGTAGCTCTAGAAGATTTTATTTTTTTACGAGCAACGGGCTACGCCCGACCCCGCTACGCGAGGGTTCGGCCCTTCGGTTGAGCTCGCTTTGCTCGCAAGCGCCTTCAGCTAATCAGTCGTCTCCGTTGCGGTGACGTCAACGCTCTCGGCCAATCGGTCGGCTCCGTTGCCGTGACATCACTAGTCTTCCAGCCAATCAGGGGCCGGAAGTGACGTGTCTCCTTGAGGGATTTCCTGTTTCCGGTCCGATTTAGATCGATATCAACAGGAATTATTTTATTAGTTTATGAATAGAAGGATTGGCGCCAAAACTAATGTGACTACGACTTGAGGTTTTAGAAAACTGGGCGATCATTTGGAGCATCTAACACCTATTTTCTTTCCCAATTCTATGAGAAATCTCCAAGTTTTTGATTAGTTTGGGATATCTACGGAAAGATGACACTTTTGGGGAACATCTCGGTGATGTACCGTGTAAGGATTTTTGTTGGTTTGGAAAAATATTTTCGATTGATAAGATGATGACGCAGCCGGGGCGGCGAAGCGGGTGCTTAATCCGAAAAGAGTCTTCAAACAAACAAGACCATTATTCTCCTTTTGTCTATCTTCGCCACAGGAACACCTATTGAAACGTGAAGAATTCTTGCACGAAGCATAGGAGCGGTTCGAATTATATTTCCAAGTGGAACCGTGACATTTACTGTCCCCACAAAAGTTCTCTCCATGATGCCGGAGATTTCAGACTTTTTAAGAGGAACGTGTGGGTGATTTGACGCCCGTGACCTTATCAACCGTGAATTTGCTCTGACGATAAAGGAAGCCAGTGATGACGCCTATCATTACGAGACATCACTCGTGATAATGGATTTAAATTGGACAAATTTAGATTTAAGAAGGAAATGGGCAAGAACTGGGTTATCAGTAGAGCGGTTAAGAAATGGAATAGACTTAGTTACCGTGTAGTGAGCGCTGAAACTATTGATTGCTTTAAAAGGTTAGATAGCTTTATGGAGGGAGATAGGTGGCAATGGAAATGGACATGGAGCTGACTAGTATAGGCCCTACCACGTCATATTACGTGATATGACGCCACGTCATCATTATTGCGTGGCCAATCACGTTAACCTACGTGCTCCGTGACAAGAAGAGAAAGTATCACGTTCGTGTGTTTTACATTGAAAAAAAAAGTGATTCTATTTTTTTTTTTTTTTTTTTTTTTTTTTTTTTTTACCAGAAGACGCAGGAAGCGTCTTGGTCCGCCCGTGGGACAACCAATACAATCCACTTCCGGTTAAGACAATAGCAATTTAAACTTTTAGGATTAAAACACAGAGTAAGGGAATTCATGCTCTGGTCTCGTTAGTCTTGTACAGTTCTGGTTTTCGAACGATGGACGGATTTTTCGTAACAGCTAAGAAAGATACTGTAATGACTGCCATTCATTTTATATCATTTGCTGCTCTCGTTCTACCGAAGAGCAGGTGGATTATAAAAGTAGCTCTAAAATATTTTTTTTATGAGTTTATTATTGTTTGCTTGATTTTCATTTATTATTAGTTATCTGTCAATTCATTGTTATTTACTATTTACCTGTTGGTTTATTATTTAACTATACTCATGCATTTATTTATTCTATTTATTACTATTTATATTATTATAATTCTTATTTATTAATCTTTTTTTTCTGCATCCGACCTAGTTATGGACCAAAAGGTCTCCTGTCGGGATGCTCCGCCTTTGTAATCCTTTGAAACCAGTGACGGAAAAGAATGCAGCCGTCATCCTGGGCAGATCCTGGATAAATTCAGGATAAATCCGAGATGGATCCCGAGAAACGATCAAGCAAAAAGAAGAAAGAAAAAAAGGTTTTATTCCCTCGACAAATCCTGCATGCTGAACTTAGGCTGAATAAAAATGAATAACAACGATAAAAAAAAAACGTTGGTGTCATTGATTTTAACCAATTTTCTTGACTGAATAAACAAAGATATGGCTTCATTTAAAATTACTCTCATTTGCTCCAATAGGAGCTTCAGCTTCGTGATATGTAGTAGACATTATATTGAACCAATATTTTGTTTTGATTAACGAAAATCCGTATGTAAACAGTTTTGCCTTGTTTTGCAATCCGCTGATAATTCCATAGTCATTTCTGTTTTGTGTTTTCATTTCCATATACGTATCAGAAAATATTGCACACACACAGACATACACACACACACACACACACACACACACACACACACACACACGATGGCGCAGTGGTAGCGTTCGCGACTGCCACTCCGGCGATCCGGGTTTGAATCCCGCCCAGGGCTGAAATAATCTCAGTACAGCTGCGCTGCGAGTTGTTACTCCGCCTCTCATGGGCGGGGAGTTGGGTGTGTGTGTGTGCGTGTAAGGTGACACCATTACCCATAGATCGGTCATATATGAGCTCTGAGATCTCTTCCGGGAGGGAAATAGCTGTCGACCACGAGTCCAACACATGATCCAACGCGCGCGCGTGCGCGCACACACACACACACACACACACACACACACACACACACACACACACACACACACACACACACACACACACACCGAGGTGTAATCAAGAAGATTCTCATCAAGATTGATGATGACTGTTCCTTGCGTTCTTGTGGATGTTCGTAGTGTATATAATGTGACCACAACTTCCTTTGGATAAAATCTCAACGGATTGTCCCGAGGTATCTCGACGTCCTGAAGTATACAAGACCAATGTGACCAAAGCTTTTAGACTATATAGTCTTCGGTGAAGACCAAGGGCCACC
>NC_134810.1:36805289-36817789 GCF_046742065.1 Oratosquilla oratoria
ATATATGTATATAAACATATACTTTATATATATATATATATATATATATATATATATATATATATATATATATATATATATATGTATATGTATATATATATATATATATATATACGTACACACACGCACATATATATACATACATATATATAATATATATATATATATATATATTATATGTGTGGTGTGTGTGTGTGTGTGTGGTGTGTGTGTGTGTGTGTGTGTGTGTCTGTGTGCGTGTGCGTGTGCGTGTGTGCGTGTGCGTGTGTTTGTGTGTATATTTATGTATATCTTGTGGGGTATGTTTTGTTGGAATATGATCAATAATTCTTTAGTTTTTGTAAGTGATGTTTCTCACAATGTGTTATTTGTCCAGTACTTGTAGGGCCGTGATATTTATGTAATTCCGTTTGGAATGTGCTCCACAATTGCATAACCCTTGTTCGGGTGTTGTGTATAATTCATATTGTGATGTGGTATGCCTAAACCAATCGTGCATAAAGTGGTATGTATGCAACTCATGTTGATAATGGTATACAGCCTGGCTGGGTCTTGGTATGTGTGTATTTCTTGCTGAGAGCTGGCATGCCCCTAATTCTAGTTGGTATGTGGTATGTGTGTAATCCGTGTTGTCAATCAGATGGTATCTGTGTGCCCTCAGCCGCCCCCGCATCCTGGAGGGAGGCAGCAGACTCACCGCGACATCCAGACTGGTACACGACAATTTGCGGGGCCTTGCGGGTGATTTAAGAACCGACATGCGGAGCCGAGCTTCTTTGGAGAAGAAGGCATGTGGCTGGAATGAGGTGCCATGTTCGCATTCTTTGTTTTCGTTCTTTTTTTCTTTTTTCTTACTTTCTTTTCTTTTCTTTTCTTTCTTTTTTCTCCCCCTCCTTCTTTTTCTTCTCATTCTCCTCCTCATCATCATTACTCTTCTTCTTCTCCTCCTCTTCCTCATCCTTCTTCTTCATCTGCTCTCACTCATCCTTCCTCTTGTCCTCCTCCTCCTCCTTCTTCTTCCTCTCCCACTCTGCCTTCTTCTTCATCATCTACACCTTCTGCTTCTTCATCATCTTCTCCACCTCCTGCTTCTTCTTCATCATCAGCTCCACCTCCTCATTCTTCTTCCCCTTTGCAATGAGACTTTTAATCAGAATCCTACTCTTATAGTGGAAAACTCATAACGGGATACTACCTTGGGACTGTAATAAAGTACTTTTTTATTTGCTATTTTCTATTTATCTATTTCTTACAATGACGCTTTCATGAGGACTCTCACCTCTCTAATGGGGTTATCATGAGGGGATACTTTGTTTATGATGGGGATTTATAAAAAAAAAACATCCATTTGTAATGGGGTTTGTATTTTATTCATATATCAAGCGAGTATACCTTTAAGATATTTCTATACGGGACCCTTCCTTTTCAAGTGGACCTTCAAAAAGAGATGCTACCTTTATAAGGGGATCAAATAAGGAGATTTAAGGGATATAAGGTGATCCTTTAATAGTAATGTATTTTTGTTTTTAATTGTTTTGTGTTTTTATTCGAATGTGTGCAATAGAGGCTTACAAAAATCTTATTATTTATAGGTTAGAATCTCTCTCTCTCTCTCTCTCTCTCTCTCTCTCTCTCTCTCTCTCTCTCTCTCTCTCTCTCTCTCTCTCTCTCTCTCTCTCTTTCTCTCTCTCTTGTGGATTAAAACGAGAATTTACATGGAGTCCCATACGTACATTGGTTTGCAATGGAAAAGAATGAGACCGACAAGAGACCTTTGGGTCCATACTGAGGCCAGGTGGGGATTGAAGACCACATAAACAAATTCATAGATAAGTGAATATCATTCAAAATGAATAAGTAGATAGGTTGGTTAATAGGTATGAAAATATGTAGACGAAAGGGATCGAATCTTGGAAGATTGAGTTATGTGAGATCGCCTGTGTAAGATATTTGTTTTATTTATTGAGCGTTACAGCCGGATAGCTCGAACTTAAGATCCTAAAAATATAAGAATGTAGGAGACTACAAGGGACCATAAGGCCTACACTAGGCAGTTTCATGCTTAGAGATCGTTGTTGTTTGTCGAGTTTGCTTTGAATGTAAAAGTGTCTCCAATTTTGATTTTGTGCATTCTGTGCATAACTTTCAAGATTGTCACATTGCTCCCCCTCTCTCTCTTTCTCTCTCTCTCTCTCTCTCTCTCTCTCTCTCTCTCTCTCTCTCTGTATGTATGTATGTATGTATGTATGTATGTATGTATGTGTATATATATAATATATGTGTATATATATATATATATACATATATGTATATACATATATATATACATATACATGTATATATATATATATATATATATATATATATATATATATATATATATATCCTCTTTTCTCTTTTCTCTTCCCTCTCTTCTCTTTCTCTTCTCTCTTTCCTTCACCGGTTGGCACTTTCTTTATTCTGGCGGCCAGTAGGCATCACAGTTCATGTGTAGGACTATTACAGACATTAAGCTTCATTAAGACTTTCCATGAGGACTGTCTTTTGTACACGGGGGTCGGGGGTGACACTGGTTCTCGTGTTTAGAAAAGGAAGAGGGCTCATGTCTCCAATGGAGGCTGTCGCCAGGTTTGATAGAGGCTTACACATGCTTCCTATCTTATTTTGCTTTCCTTCCTGTTCTGTTGTTTCCCTGTTTCCTTAGTCAGTCTCGGTTTAATACCGAACACGTTTATTATAATGACAACTGTGACAATTTTATACGTATACAGATATACATACATACATACATACATACATATGTACGAGTATATATATATATATATATAGATATATATATATATATATATGTATATATATACAGATCTATTCATATATATATACATCTGCCTATACATATATATATATATATATATATATATATATATATGCTGAGACATTGTGACAAGTTGAGGAAGGTGGAAAAAGAAGTCACGGGTCTAGTTCCGTGTTGCTAATTCATTCCTGACCGGTTTCGCTCTACGCTTCTTCATGTGTGTGTGTGTGTGTATATATATATATATATATATATATATATATATATATATATATACATTTTTATCAACCACAATGCACTTTAATTCTAAGCCATATAGGCGCATGCAGAAATTGAAACGTAGTACGCCCGAGGACTCGAACTCATGCGGCGAGAAAAACGCTACCAGAGCCGAGTGTCTAGACCAATGCACCATCAAGAGAGATATAAGTTGAGCGCTATTTTTCTTGTATATCTGTATGCTCGAGTTACATACACATACACGAAAGTTTGCGTTCAACTCATCTCCACTATGATAGTACATTGGTAAGTATACGAACGCGGGAAATTATTTGTGGTTGATAAGAATGTATCTCTAATCACTGGGACCCATTCAGGGGTACTTATTATATTCTTTTGTCAAAATTGCCGCCGGGGTATTTCCTCCATGTGTGTGGTACTCATTAAAGCAGATTTGACAGTGTAATGTTTATAATAGAGATTCACAAGAGAATTCCACGTCTGCAATGGAGGAGGCTACCGTCAGGAGGAGTTTAAATGTGGCAGCACACGAGGCATTTTCCGCTAGCATGCTAATTGCTTTTGTTACTTCGTTTTAGTTTAAACGACTTCTGTTACAATATTCTAGGCTTCCATAAGAACATCTCAACAATGTGTATAACATTCGTATTCTTGGTTTAAGTTCTGTTAGTTTGTCATTCAGCTTCTCATTATATGACGCAAGAGTAATATGATATTTGGAAATTTGAAAAACAAAATATCGTAACCGAAGTCATTTCTACTCAGAAGCCAAATAGCGAAAGCAAGTAGCATGCTAGCGGAGTGTGACGCCACCTTTGCTGTGGTCCAAGCCGTCACCTTTTCCCTGTGTACTCGGGCAGCCATCGGTTTGGGTTAGGAATCGAACTGAGGCTCTCTTACTCACGAGATAGGGTCGATGTCGATCGTGCCACGATGGAGGGTGGGAGTGGAAGTGGTAGAGAGGGTGTTCATAGTTTTAATGGCGGTCTGTGTGCGTTTCTGTGTCTTAATTGAAGTTCGTATTTTGGTCTCCGTTTTCAACGTGGAGGCACTCAAGGTCTTGTGTTGAAAGTGGAAGCAAACTTGGAACTATTTGTACATTGGGTCGCCATCATTGAAAACACTACATGGTTAAAATTGTATCCCTCAACTTGATAAAAATCACTTCGCATTATCCAAAAATGAAAAAATAAATAAATTAATAAATATTTAAATGAAATAATAAATAAATAATAAATAAATAATAATTACATAATAAATGAATAAATGATAAATGAATAGATAAATAAATAAATAAATATTAATAAATAATAAATGATAGATCATTAATAATAAGTAAATCGATAGCTAGATAAATAAATAAATAGATAAATAAATGTCACTGTATTGAATAGAATAGAACTATCCAAGCCGATAACATGTCCGCAACTTGTTGTGTGTCCTTCCTCTTGTTTACACAACCTTTGGCGACTGTTTACAATGTCAGGAAACTCTGTTGACGAAGGCTTTGTCAGCTGATCATTGTTTATATCGACCTTTGCATTGTCATGACACCGGATGGTATGATGCTCTGTACCCTGTGCTAACAATGGCGAGAATTACAATTGCAATTGGGTGAGATGTGGACTCATAGCTACTTCCTGTGGGTTCAAAATAGGTTCATCAGATTCTTTTTATTGCTTGATTGTGATTGTATACAAGTGCATATTTACACATTGGCATGAATATGCTCAAGCATAAAGGTACGAGTAGACATACACAGGGCAGACACACATAGGCAGGTATAATCACACAGATAATGACAGACACAGACAGGAAAGGCATAGACAAACACACGCACTCTCTCTCTCTTTCTCTCTCTCTCTCTCTCTCTCTCTCTCTCTCTCTCTCTCTCTCTCTCTCTCTCTCTCTCTCTCTCTCTCTCTCTCTCTCTCTCTCTCTCTCTCTCTCACACACACACACACACACACACACACACACACACACACACACACACACACACACACACACACACACACACACACACACACACACATACACACACACACACACACACACACACACGACCCGGTGGCGCGGTTGGTAGAGCACTGGACAGCCAGCACGGTGGTGCTCGCAGTACCTAGTTCGAATCCTGCCCAGGGCCGAAATTACTTCGGTATCGCTGCGCTTCGGGTCGTTACTCTGACTCTCATGGGTGGGGAGTTGGGTGTGTGTGTGTGTGTGTGTGTGTGTGTGTGTGTGTGTAAGGTGACAGCATTACCCATAGATCAGTCATATATGAACTCTGAGCTCTCTTCTGGGAAGGTAGGAGCTGTCAATCACAAGTCCAACATGTGATCCAAGACCAATGTGAATACCAAGGTGAATACACACACAAACACACAACACTAGACACGCACATGTACCCCAAAAGTTCATACAAGTAGGCATACACATACTGACAATGACATTGTCAGACACAAATACCCATACAAGCACAGAAAGGCAGAGGCACGCAGAAACACACACACACACACACACACACACACACACACACACACACACACACACACACACACACACACACACACACACACACACACACACACACACACACACACATACACACATTACAGTAGCAAGAAGGGCAACTCTCCTTTGTGAGACCTAATTTGCGGTTTCTTGTCATTGCGTCTTGTTTAGTTCATTGCAAGTGAGAACTGCAATTACGGTTATGTTGCAGTGATACAGTGTATTCGGGTTTGGTCAAGAATTCTTGTGTATACACAGTTACACTGGTACGGTTCAGTATACTCTATACTGCAGTGGGACTGTTCTATTGTATTTTTGTGTTCATTGACGAAGTGGCCTTTTTCATCCCACAATGCAATTTGAAGGTGTTATTGTATTGCCACAGGTCAATGGTAGTGTTGGATACATTATGTTCCGCGATGCTTCTCCCATCTCATCTGTTAAAATGTTTGGATATTCTTCGTTCTTTTGCATATTCATTCATAACGCAGATAAACAGTTGAGTTAAGTTATGTGCAACATCTCGTCAGTGATTAGGACATTATAGAGATTTGTTGTGTATTTAATGAATTCCTAGAGAGAACTGGAGATGAATGTAGAAACGAAGTATTCGGATGAGGAGAGGTGAAGGTGAAGAAGGAAGAGACGGAAGGAGAAGGAAGGAGAATAGAGGAAAATGGAGGAGGATTGAGGAAGTATGAAGGACTTGACAAGTTGCATGGCTGAGGCTACATCAGAAAATGATGGATAGTTGATTAGTGGCCATATCTTGAGTTAAGGACATAGGTGGAGGTGAAGAAGGAAGAGACGGAAGGGGAAGGAAGGAGAAAAGAGGAAAATGGAGGAGGATTGAGGAAGAATAAAGAACTTGAGAAATTGCTTGGTTGAGGCCACATTAGGAAATGATGGATAGTCGATTAGCGGCACATCTTGAGTTAAGAACATAGGAACATAAGAATTGAGGAGACTGCAAGAGATTATAAGACCTACACTAGGTAGTTCCATGTCCCTTACCATATATCATATCCCTATCTATAAAGCTATTTAATCTTCTACAGCCAATAGTTTCAGCTCTAACTACATGGTTTTTAAGTCAATACCATCGTTAATAAATCTGTTGGTAAACCAGTTCATGCCTATTTCCTTCTTGAACCTAAATTTATCCAATTTGACTCCATTACTTCGAGTCCTACCCTGAGTTATAATCTAATCCTCGGACATAGCTTACACAGTATTACTTGTATATCACTCCACCCCTCCCTCTCTCCATAACCCTCCCGTAGAGCAGTCTTGAGTTGAGTCATACGATCAAGACACCTAAAGAAGTTTCCACTCTGGCCTTGAGTAAATCAGGTCTCTCCTTGCCGTAGGGCTCACCGTAAGAACAAAAATACGAGTTGGACAGTTGATTACAATAATCTCATCGTCATGACTACATTCACTCGTGCACCCGACTGCTCGTCAGCAATGCTGGCAGCCTATCTCCAAATTATCCAGTGGCCCAACGGGTAGCGTGCTCTGCCTGCGCCTCGAGTTTCGTTATGTCGAGTTAATATCAGGAGATTCTATTCTTGTGCAAAGAACTGATTCCATCCTTGCAGGTCCTCGAGAGCCCTTCTCCATGTTTGGCGTAAGATACCGGGCGAGATAAAGATCATGCATGCAAACGAGCTTAGATCCAACGATTTTTTTTTTCTTTTCTTTTTTTGCAAGACATCAAGACAGTGGCTTAACCGATTCACCCTTCACAAGAATGGTTACGAAGGAGTAAGGACTGAAGGAATAGAAAAGAAATGTCTTGGCGGATCCGAGTTTGGTCCTTTTCTCTTCCTCGAAAGCCTCTTGAGTCGACTTATAATTCTTGAGAAAGTTTCCATCATACCCTTACTGTAGTCATCCTCCCCGTGGTATGAGGTTGTTAAGAAAAATACCTATGTAATATACTTAGTCGCTTAAAGATGCTAAAATATCCAGTGAGTCCATTTTTTGTTCGTCAGTATCGCAACTATTACTGTAATGGTTATACACTTGTCATGCATTTATCATTTAATACAAACGTGATTCTCGACTCCGATGCCAGAAGACAAGCACAGGAGAGAGAGTCAGGAAGAGATGCGAAAGCGTATTAATACTTCGCTGTCATGGATAGGAAGCGAACAAGGCAACAGAGCATATCCGCACTCGCTATTCTTCAGTCCTGATAGTCATCCCTAGTAAACTCAAACCCCTTCGATAGTGACGTCCCAAGGCCGAATAAAATCAATTGACGCCATCCAAGATAACATCCGCGTGGAATATTGTGGAATGAATAGTCTATAGGATGGAATCAATCTATTGCGTGGAGTAGAAGGTTGTAGGCATTTGGAGGCGGAGGAGGTGGAGTGGAGAGTGGATAGATTCTGTGCTGAGGAGGCAGTGTGGAGGAGGAGACGATGTGGAGTGGAAGGGAGGTGGAATCAGTCATTTGTGGAGGCGGATAAACGATGACTCGCTTCGTTTGTCTCTTGAGTGTGGGAATGCAGCTGCCGGCCGGCTCGTACCGGTAGGGTGCAAGAAACTCCAGGACTCGATTGGGACTCTGGAAGAACATAGTGAGACACTGCGAAGTCCAGAGGTTCCTCTAAAGTTCCAGAGGTTCTCAGCGTATTCTCTTATATATTCCACTCTTATACACTACTGTTTTTAACCACTTCAACACTGAGGGCTCTGGAAGAACATACTAAGACTCTGCGAAGTCCAGAGGTTTCTCTAAAGTCCCAGGGATGCTCACTGCTCAGCCTCTTATGTATTTCAACACTTATACACTACTGTTCTTCAATCTCTTCCAGACCACTTCAACACTGAAGACTCTGGAAGAACATACTGAGACTCTGCGAAGTCCAGAGGTTCCTCTAAAGTCGCATGGGTTCTCAGTCTATTTTCTTGTATATCCCACTCTTATACACTACTGTTTTTTAACCTTCTCAAGATACTTCAACACTGAGGACGCTGGAAGAATATACTGAGACTCTGCGAGGTCCAGAGGTTCCTCTAAAGTCCCAGGGGTGCTCAGCTTCTCATGTATTCCACCACTTATACACTGCTGTTCTTAAATTTCTTCAAGACCACTTCAACACTGAGGACTCTGGAAGAACATACTGACTATCTGCCAAGTCCAGATGTTCCTCTAAAGTTCCAAGGGTTTTCAGCCTATTCTCTCATATATCCTACTCTTATACACTGCTGTTCTTTAATTCCTCAAGACCACTTCAATATTGAGAAATCTAGAAGAATATGCTGAGACTCTGCCAAGTCTAAATGTTCCTCTAAAGTCTTATGCACTGCTGTTCTTTAATTCCTCAAGGACACTTCAACACTAAGGACTCTAGAAGAACATACCGAAACTGCGAAGTCCAGAAGCTCCTCTAAAATCTCAGGGGTTCTCAGCCTATTCTCTCTTATATATCAAACTTATACACTGCTATTCCTTAATCTCCTCAAGACCATTTCAACACTGAGGATAATCACCATCATTTATTTACTAACTACTACCACTAGTTGGAGTCCCAGTTGTGAAACTCTGTGGTCACTCGAGGTGTCTGCGGACGACAGGCTGAAAACCATTGCCCTGAGCTGATTGAAAGTGTCTGCCATTAAACGTAACAAAAAAAATTTAGAATCCTTACTAGTGTTTGACGGTTAATGGGAACGGTTTTCAAACCTTAAACCCAAAATTCCTCTTAACTGAATAAAACTTTTCAGCTTTGGCGTATAGTATTTTGCTCTCGAACTGGGGTTCAAAGAATTACATAATTAATCTGTAGCAATTTGAAGCCCAGATATTCCTCTGAACTGAGTAAAACAGACTGATTTCAGTTAAGTCAAAATCTTTAATCTTTATTACTACGATGGATAATGTTGATCAGGCTTGTTGTACTGTTTACTTAACATTCAACACTTACAAGTATCACCTTGCTGTTGTGTTGTACTTTTCTTATGTCCCTGGAATGAACGTCTATGTTCAGTGAAGTATGGGATCAGGGACCAAACATATAAAAGATCCTAACCCCTATGTCTAGACATAATTCTATAAAATGGCGGAGATTTTACCTAATTACCTATGTCGGCGACCTAAATGCTTATGCCTAGACCTAAATGCTTATGTCTAGAATGTCTAAACATAGGTATTTAGGTCGCCCACATAGGGATTTAGGTAAATTGTCCGCCATTTTGAAGGTTTATGTCCGCTAAAGCCCCAGGGTCGTAGCTAGAATTTCTTAAAGGGGTGAGGGGGCGTGGGGAAGTGTAGGGGGCGCGCGGGTGGTCACAAATTAAAACCATGCTACCATATCATTATTACTATAATCTTTATTTATTTATTTGTTTATTTATCATCATCATTTTTTTTTCTTTATTTTTATTTATTTATCATTATTTTTTTTTTTTTTTTTTTTTGCATCCGACCTAGTTATGGACCAAAAGGTCTCATGTCGGTATGCTCCTCCTTTGTAATCCTTTGTAATAATAAGCATACACCATATAACACTCGCCAAGTTATGCTTCTTGTTATGCTAAGTTCCAGAGGTCGGGAACAAAGGACTGGTGTGGGAAGGGAGGGCGAGACGCGAAGCTCCAAAGTGTGTGGAACCCTTCAATACAGAAGCAAACTTTATTGATATTGAATTGACAAACTCCTTTCGTTCTAGTTGACGCCAGGGTCCTCAGACAATCCCTGTAACAATCCTTCAGTGAAGAGAGCATCAAGGCGTTATCACACTGGGTTATTTTTCCTTCAACTGTATATTTATATATATATATATATATATATATATATGTATATATATATATATATGTATATATCACAACTAACACCACAGTCGGACGAAGGAAAGAGTTGCGTAAGCGGAATTATATATTTCGATTGCTACCTGCAATCCTCTTCAGTAGTACAAAGTGGCAGGGAGGAGGCTATCTTAAGTAGCAACCTCTTACAAAAGAAAGGGAACACGAGAAAATACAGAACATCACTGCCCCAGCCCTAGTTGACCTGAGGCTGACACGAGGTCGGGTCAGGGGGAGGGGGAGGAAGCTTGTTGACAATATTTTTGGTGATGAATAGTCCTGAAATGATGTCTGGGGTCCATTGACCCTTGGAAATATTCATCGTGGGCAGATAATCAATTAATGTTGATTCCACCATTTTCCTTCTGAACCCACACCCCGATTTGTAAATGAGATCAGATTTCTCCCAGTCCATCCGGTGATTAAATTTATCAACGTGTTGAAACACTGCTGAATTTATTTGGCCATATCTAATCGACCTTTTGTGTTCATTTAATCTTGTCGGTAGGTCTCTTCCCGTCTGGCCAATGTATGAAAGGTCACAATCTTTACATGGAAGGGAGTAAACACCTGGGATATGTTCTTCCTTCAACCTCTGGTGAACATTAACAACTTTTTTATTAATAGTGTTAGGGTAGTTATGAATTAAATTTACTTTCTCTTTGGGAAGAAACTTGGACAATTGACTGATGGACTCTGAGAAGGGGATGACTAGGGGATTTTGTCTCTCTTTCTTTAACTTAGTGGAAGGGTGTTTGAAAAAACTTGCTCTGGCTTGACTAAGGGCTTTATCCAGAAACCAATGAGGGTAGGCTAATTTTGTTAATTGGGACTTGATGGAAGTTAATTCGTGTTCTAAAAATTGGGGGCTACAAATCCTAAAGGCTCGGAGAAAAAGTCCCGAAGCTACACTCCTTTTAATGTGATCTGGGTGATGACTGAAGAAATGGAGGTAACTACCTGAATGAGTGTTCTTTCTAAAAACAGTAACGGCAAGCTTATTCCCATTCTTCATGATTAAGATGTCTAAAAAGGGGATTTCATCATCTTTTTTCCCATTCCACTTTGAACTTGATGTTGGTTGTTAAATTATTAAGTTTATCTAGAAAAATATCAAAGGGACCCCAACTCTCATCCCAAAGAGTGACTGTGGTGTTAGTTGTGATTTATAAATGTGTTACTACATTTCTCACCTGTGATTGACCCACCACGATGGAGCTTCTTTCTTCTATCAACAACATTTTTCATCACTACCCCGACCTCAAACATCCCTACAGACGTTTCGAATCTTCCTTGATCGCAAGCAAGAAAAGGAAGAACCAGAAAACTTTTCTGTCCAATTGTTTGGCGGAACAGGTTTGCCCCCGGTCGTTTGGTTTCCACAAACACAAGCAATTGGGTTACAGTTTTACCACTTACATCAGAGCCATTTTATCGGATCGGATTAAAATGGCGTCATTAGACCTTGACAACGCTTTTCTTCACCTTCGGTCCACCACCAGAGAACTTCTTTTCCATTGCCGGGATGAACACGTCTTCAAGTCACTTCTACACAGAGCCCAACAACAAGCCAGTGTCGTAAGTGACAAACACATTGTGATCCTCAATAAGAAACTTTTTAGGTTATGTAATAACAGCATTTGGTCTAAGTTTGCTTCTTCTGATAATGTCGTCAATCTTTCTAGCACAGTACTTTCAAAATCACAATTAGAAGTGTTAGGTCTTGGTTTGAATTTTGCTTTAAAACCGGAAAAACACAATGCTATGGACTTCCTGGTAGGTTTTGATAAGTTCTTGTCCCATAATAATTATGATAAAGACCTATTATGTCTCAAAGGCGTGCTCTTGAACAGCATTTCAGATTGTTTCAAGGACAACAATGGTCTACCCAAACGTTACCAAATGGGTATAGAAGAATTAAAAAAACTAAGTAACATAATTATCACCAAGGCAGATAAAGGGGGTAAAGTAGTTGTTTTAGACCTAGACTCGTATGTTGAAAAAGCTATGGAGCTTCTTAATGATCAAAATACATACGAGAAACTCACCAAAAACCCCTTAAAAGACATGGCTGCCTCTTTTAATAAGCAAGTTCGTAAGATCACCACTA
>NC_134810.1:36822789-36835289 GCF_046742065.1 Oratosquilla oratoria
GATGGGAAGCGTGGAAGAGGGAGACCAGACAGAATGTGGAGAGACGAGATTAAGAAGTTTGCAGGAGCGACGTGGCAGAGGTTGGCGCGTTCGTGTGAATAATGGAATGCTATGAAGGAGGTCTTTGTTCGGCAGTGGACTCAGGATGATTGATTTGACTGATTGATTGATTGATTTAAAAATAAATCGTTTTGTGAATCGGCTCGACCACGGAAACGATCTGTGCCAGTTGCTCGGCGTCTAGCGTCCTCATCGGCCTCGACAATGTCTGTCGCACAGAACCTCGCCGCGCCTCGCCGCGTCTGATCCAATGGTCGACGAACTTAAATCACCCCTGACAATTAAATTAACTCGTGTCGACTTCTGTGGCTTCCAGCGCGGGAATTATCCGGTTCGTTAAAGCTTAAAAAGATATCACTGGAACGGATTCTGTCGTGTTCCCAGCGCCCTGGAAAACTGTTATTGTATAAAATAAACGAAGAAGAAAAAAATAAATGTTGATTATTTGAAAAGTAAATAATAGCTATTTAAGAGATGAATAAATATATAAATGAATAGATAAGTAAACGAATCAATAGCTAAACGGACAGGTAAACAAATTTATAAATGAATAAATGAAAATAAAAATTCATTCAAGTATCTAATCTTAGATAAAAAAAACAAGTAAATAGATAAAGTGGTGTCAGTCATAACACACCGGCAGCAATGTGATGCCATGCACAGCAAACCTTGCCTTGCAATAGTCATGCTAATGCATCTTAATATTGATTTAAAGCAAAGGTAGAGGTTGTAGGGTGTCATATGCAACTTCCTATATGCTGGCAATAATAAATATCTGTTAACCTGTAACTGTTTTGGAGTTATAACCGCATAAGAATGATTAACGTTGATTTTAACCTTCCAAGGTCAATCGAGGTCAGAGTTCAAGTGAAAGACTAGTGTACGACTTTCAATATGTTAATGATAGAAAACATCTACTGTATATCTGTCAAAGTGTTCCTGTACATCCGTGGTCTTTAGCTTGATCTAAAACTATGTATTGTATATTACTGTGGCATATAGTTATAAGTGGGAAATAATATAAGGATTCTTTTGATCTTGGTTTTGAAGTGAATTGATCAGTTTTCAGGAAAATGCATCAAAAATCAATCTGAAGATAGGAACGTTTTCCAACATTTACTGAAACTTTCAGGTCAATATATTTAGCCATTTTGCCGTAATATTGCTGAAAATATACAAACAAACAAACGAACAAACTAAAAAAAAAAAGATACTTCGCTCCCAGACTTCGTCTAAAAAAGGTAACAAAGAAACTTAACCTAAATCAATACCTTACACCCTCGGATATTGTCTAGACGAGGCAACAAGTTAATTTAAACTGGTATATTGATTACTTAGTATGCAAATGAGTGAGCAGATAAATCTCCGGAGCATCCCCAACGCCCTGAATGATAAAAAAAGACACTCAGTGACTCTGCATGTTTGTGATAGCGTGCGTGCGTGTATTCACTTGGTCTTTGGATCACGTGTTGGACTCGTGATCGACAGCTATTTCCCTCCTGGAAGAGAGCTCAGAGCTCGTAGGTCCGATCTATGGGTAATGCTATGACCTTGCACACACACAAACACACACCCAACTCCCCGCCCACGAGAGTCAGAGTAACGACCCGAAGCGCAGCGGTACCGAAATAATTTCGGCCCTGGGCAGGATTCGAACCATGAGCTGCGGGCCACTATTGTGGCAGCTCAGTGCTCTACCAACTACGCCACCGAGTGTGTGTGTGTGTGTGTGTGTGTGTGTGTGTGTGTGTGTGTGTGTGTGTGTGTGTGTGTGTGTGTGTGTGTGTGTGTGTGTGTGTGTGTGTGTGAGTGTATGATTCACCATTGCCTTGGATCACGTGTCGAACTCGCGATCGACAGTTATTTCCTTCCTGGAAGAGAGCTCAGAGCTCATATATGACCGATCTATGAGTAATGTTGTGACCTTACACGCACACACACACACACACACACACACACACACACACACACACACACACACACACACACACACACACACACACACACACACAACTCCCCGCCTATGAGAGTTGGAGTAACGACTCGCAGCACAACAATACTGAAATTACTTCAGCCCTGGGCGGGATTCGAACCCGGACCGCCGTAGTGGCAGCCGGGAACTCTAACCACTGCGTCACGAGGTGTGTGTGTGTGTGTGTGTGTGTGTGTGTGTGTGTGTGTGTGTGTGTGTGTGTGTGTGTGTGTGTGTGTGTGTGTGTGTGTGTGTGTGTGTGTGTTTTGTGTCCTTGTGTTTGTCGTGTGTGTCTGTAATTTTGTGTGTATAAACATTGTATAGAAGACGAAATCGTAATCACGCGAAAAGAATATAAGATTGCTTAATGTAGAGGACAAGGAGGAAAAGGAAGTATTAAAAATAGAGGAAGATGGAGGGAATGAGAAAAGGGAGATGGAGAAGCAGAAGTAGAATAGTAAAATAGAAGAGGGACCAGAAGAGGAACGGAAGAAACAGAAGGAAGAAGTGGAGGAAGGAAACGGACGAGTGGGAGAAATTGTCCGGAGGACAAGTGCTCTTCGGGAAGCGAAAAAAAAAAAAAAAAAAAAGAATGGGCGCGGCGAGTTTTTGTGTGACGGTAGTGGGAGGCGGGGCGTGAGGTGCACACAGTGGGTCAGGTTAGGTCAGGTCAAACCGTTCTCAGCGCAAGCGACGAGAGACGGTGAGACAGCCACTCTCGATTTGCCTCGCGAGATGGTACCCCCAGCGCTGCCTCCGCCTCGACGATTAGGCGCTTTCCCCTCCGCGTGGGAGTGTCCGACATGCGCTCGCGCCCTTCTTTCTCGCTCTTTCCTTCCCTCTCTAGCGTGTCTCTCCTTCCTGCCTCCTCCTCCTCCACCTACTCCTCTTCCTCCTCCTCCACCTACTCCTCTTCCTCCTCCTCCTCCTTCTCCTCTCTTCTCTCTTTCTCTTTGTCTTTCTCTCCCTCCCTCTCTTGCGTGTCTATCCTTCCTTCCTCCTCCTCCTCCTCCTCCTCCTCCTCTCTTCTCTCTTTCTCTTTGTCTTTCTCTCCCTTCCTCTCTTCCGCTCTCTCTCTCTCTCTCTCTCTCTTTCTCTCTCTCTCTCTCTCTCTCTCTCTCTCTCTCTCTCTCTCTCTCTCTCTCTCTCTCTCTCTCTCTCTCTCTCTCTCTCTCTCTCTCTCTCTCTCTCTCTCTAACTATCTATCTATCTATCTCTATCTCTCTATATCAGTCTATCTATATCTATCTATCTGTCTATCTATTTCTCTCTAGCTCTAGCTATAGCTCTAGCTTTAACTCCTATCTTTCTATGTATTTATTTATATATCTATCTGTCTGTATATCTATCTGCCTGTATATCTATCTAGCTAACTATCTCTGTCACACACACACACACACACACACACACACACACACACACACACACACACACACACACACACACACACACACACACACACTACCTCTGCTGATAACAGTCCCATGGCAGAGATGTATGCAAAAATGCTAAAACACTTCGCAAAACTTCCTGTGTTCGTAATTATTACCCCCAGGGTTCGAGACTCTCTCCCCGGAACTGACGGGGCATCCTGTAGTTTCTGCAGGAGGCGACACGGGTGTCTTGGGGTCAGATCAAGGGAAGACGTGTCGACTACATCCAAGATCTAAAAGCTCTGTGAGATTAACGAAATGCAGTATAATACAATACAATACGATACAATATAAATGCATTACAATATAGTACAATGCAGTACAATACAATGCAATACAACACAATGTAATGCAAAACAATACAATGCAACACAATGCAACGCAGTACAATGCAATACAATACAATACAAAACAATACAATACAATACAGTGCAATACAATACAATGCAATACAATCCAGTACATTACAATACAATACAATACAATACAATGCAGTACAATACAATATAATACAATACAATGCAGTATAACGCAAAACATTACAATACAATGCAATGCAGTACAATATAATGCAACGTAATACATTTTTACAATATGGGTTGTAATTTACAACAGTCTTCCTTGAAAATATTTTATCTTATTTGACCTCCTGTGGATCTGAATACAACCATTGCTTGCGTAATATTGACATGGAAAGCTCATTGTTAATTACGCTTGATTGAGTGATGCTGTTCTTTTTGTTTTCATTCCCATTGCAAAGTCTCACTAATTGATTATATGTGATGCTATTAAAGATAAAATTAAATAAAAAGATTTTGTATTTATCTATTTATTCATTTATTTATTTATCTATTTATTCATTTATCTATATATTTATTTACTTATTTATTTATCTACTTTATCTTATTTTATTTTATCTTTTATTGTCAATGTATGAAAAATTATCATTTTTAAAGAAAAATATTTTTTTGGTCAACCATGACACGTGGGATTAACGTGGTCCTGTGAGACGGACGTCGGAAGGAAACGTCTCCCTGTTGCCCGTCTCGAAAGTGTCCGCTAAGACAGTGTTTTCCAGCTGGAGGTGTGCGGCCTCGAGAGGCTGACACTCGGTTCCCTGACCGGGCCTAAGATCTCTGTCAATTTGGACTATTTCCTTAACTTGTTCACATAAGAGCCGACAACCGGGGATTGATCTTTGTAATATAAGCCGGACATTGTAAAACGTCGCACTAATGCAACACAGAGATGAGTCTAACGTTTCTTCAAAGAGAGTTCTATGTCTGGGCCATAGGGTCTGTTGCCATCCACATTGAGGTTGCGGGTTTAGTCTAACGTCACCAGCTCCCCTTTTATCATGAGGCTAAGACAGTGCCCCTTATAGAGGACTTATAGTGTTTGGAATTCAATAAACCATGCCCTTGGTCCAACTCGCTAGCGGCAGAGTTTGTACTACCGTCACCTCGACCTCCGCCGCAAGTAGCGACGCTCTAACCTGCTCGGCCAGCGCTATTATTGTGATCAACATGACACGTATCGCTATGGCATGGCGATGAAGATTGTACGCATCAAGATGCCTGGATCTACAAATCTGTGACCCTTCGCGTATTATGATTGGCTGAGACACTTTGAAGAGCGCTTCTCATTGGTCCCCACGATTTGTGACGTCAGACCGACTTCGACAACAGGATGTCCTCCCTCGAGATGGGTTGCTGGATGCAAATCTGACAGGCGTTACAAGGAAGTTGAAGTTTAATCATAGACCCTTGCGAGGAAGCTGATGTTAGCGGTGCAGGTTGAGATATACTTGATGGATCCGGCTTCTGGGAAAACGAGATAATGTCTCCTTCTTCCACTACGAGGGCACGAAGGCAGTGACTGGGAAATTGGCTGTTACTTAATCTCTCCGTGAGACTTGACTTCGACTGTAGTTCCTTCGTAGTGAGTATCTCGAGCAGAATCATTTTTACGTCCACCGGCTTGCTAGGCCTGTCGTAGGCAACCCTTATCTTTTATCCGGGCTTGAGACCGGCATGGGGTTTCAGATGTCCTCCCATGGTAGAGTTTTCCTTCGTAGTCAAAAGAAAAAAGTTGATTATAGTACCAGCATTGCTAATACTGGTGATAATATTAGTAGTAATTGCAGTAGTGATAATAAAATACTAATATTAAGTACAAATAAGAGCAATTGGTCATGCCTTTAGTATATTCTACAGTAGCCCCTCCCCTCCTCTCTCTCTCTCTCTCTCTCTCTCTCTCTCTCTCTCTCTCTCTCTCTCTCTCTCTCTCTCTCTCTCTCTCTCTCTCTCTCTCTCTCTCGCTATCTTTTTCTTTTTCATTCTGTCTGTCTCTCTCTCTCTCTGTCTATCTTTCTCTCTCTGTCTGTCTCTATCTCTGTCAGTCTCTCTTTATCTCTGTCTATCTATCTGTCTGTCTCTCTGTCTATCTGCCAATCTATCTGCCTATTTCTCAGTCGGGGTTCAGATCCTCGCATGCTGAAATCGTTTGCAATGCGTCACAGTATCTAAACCAGCGGTTCCCAACATTTTATACGCATGAACTCCTGACTTATGCGATGCTGTTTATGGTCGTCCTGGAACTTCAGCACTGAGAAATGTCGCCTGTGAACCTTCAAAATTCCTTTGGTCTGAGTTATTAATCATAGCCCGTGGGAGTGACATTTCACAAAAAAAAAAAAAAAAAAAAAAAAAAATCATGGCGCCCATCACAGAAGAGGTCGTCCACAGGAATAGAGAAGCTGGAGAATCACTGGCGACAAAATACAATACAATACAGTACAATACAATACAATACAATACAATACAATACAATACAATACAATACAATACAATACAATACAATGCAATGCAGTACAATACAATATAATACAATACAATGCAGTACAATACAATACAACACAATACAATGCAGTACAATACAATACAACACGATACAATGGAATACAATACAGTACAATATAATACAATGCACTTCAGTAAAGTACAATACAATACAACACATACACAATGGCTATTTCCCCTTCACAATGCAAAGCAATAGAGTACAATACAATACAGTACAATAAAATGCAGTGGAATTCAATACAATACAGAACAATACAATACAATACAATACAATACAATACAATACCATGAAAGTTACCCTGGCACATTTTTAACATGTTGATCTTGCGAACCCCAGACGATCTTATTCATCTGAAGTCAATCGGTCTGAATGAGGTCTCAGTTGCTGTGAAACCTCCTGAGGCATAAATACACTGTGTCCTCCAATTCATAGTGTTGCGTTTCTGGGTCAAAGACCGCAGAAGATTCGGTATCTAGGACGCCAGTTGATCTTAGTCAGATGCAGCTAGGAGCCTCGTAAAAAAGGGGCTAACATAAGAACTTAAGAAGGAAAGAGACTGAAAGAGACCATAGGAACTACACTAGGCAGTTCCATGCCCATTACCGACTATCATCCCTATCCATAAAGTTATCTAACCTTCTCCTAAAACAACCGATAGTTTCAGCGCTCACTACATGGTTACTAAATCCATTCCATTCGTTAACCACTTTATTGGTCAAATCTGTTTTACGGTGCTCGGACAATTCGTCGACGGACACTTCGTCGACGGACACTTCGTTGACGGACACTTCGTCGAACAGACGATTCGTCGAATGGACATTTAGTCGAACACCCTTTCTCGTGGGCGGGTAGTTGGGCGAAGGAAATAGATGTCGGTCACGCGACCAACACGTGTTCCAAAGACCAAGGTGAATCACACACACACACACACACACACACACACACACACACACACACACACACACACACACACACACACACACACACACACACACACACACACACACACACACACACACACACACACACACAATCGAGAAAAGGGGAAAAAAAGAATAAGGGTGAGCAAATGTCAACTGCGGATGGACAACGCAGCTGATATCCAGCTGCTTTAAATATATCAAACTGTACTGATATCATCATTTATCACCTTATTATCATTCATATCTTGAAATAATTACCTCAAGAATAGATGTAGAATGTCTAATTAATAAATATCTTTTTGAGAATGTTGAAAAATGTCCTTCAATATGTGGGAATATAGTCATTATATATTTTAAAGTATTTTAGGCAAATAGTATAATTTATTATCAAATGTTTACATAAATACCTGGTTGCCTGTTTAACACTCTTTCGACGAAAAGGCTGTTCGACGAAACATCCATTCGACGAAACATCCATTCGACGAATCGTCCGGCGACGATATGTCTGTTCGACGAAATGTCTGTCGACGAATTGTCCGGCGACGAATTGTCCGGCGACGAAACGTCCGGTCACGCTGTTTTACATCTGGTCTTTGAAACGATGATGTGCTACTTGCTCTAGCCAAAACCTAAGGATTTCAGTCAGGTGAGGGAAGGATTCCGTGATGAAGAGCCCAGAATTTTGGAGGAATGGTTAGGGACTGAGTCTCAAGGACACCTGGGTTTTCCAGTAATTCCAGACCCCTGGCATCTCTTCCCGACTCGTCCAGACCTCCCTATTGGCAATGAACCAGCTGGGCTCTTAATATTTTTCACAGGTTTGAAATTTGTTCTTTCATTTGATTACTCTTTATTCTAATTACCGTCTCCCTGAATCGTCCCGACCTCCTTATTGGCAATGAACCAGCTGAACTCTTAATCTTTTTCACAAGTTGGAAAAGTTGCTCTTTATTCTAATTACTCTTTAGTAATTATTACTCTTTATTCTAATTACTCTCTCCCTGAATCGTCCCGACCTCCTTATTGGCAATGAACCAGCTGAACTCTTAATCTTTTTCACAAGTAGGAAGAGTTGCTCTTTATTCTAATTACTCTTTATTATAATTACTCTTTATTCTAATTACACCCGTCCACATGCAAATTTATTCGTCTTTGTGAGATTTTGTACTGGCTAGCGGTAAACGAAACTATTCAGTGGGGTGATCTAATAGAGGTGTTCAAGTGGATGGAAGGCTTTAACAAGGGGTAACGCAAACAAGGTCATCATATTAAGACAACAGGGTAGAACTCGCAGTAATCTATACACATTTAGATTTAAGAAGGAAATAGACAAGAACTGGTTTAGCAATAGAGTGGTCAACGAATGGAATAGACTTAGAAACCATATACTGAGCGCTGAAACTACCGGTTGTTTTGAGAGAAGGTTAGTCAAATTTATGGATAGGGATAACAGGTGGTAATGGACATGGAAGTGCCTAGTGTAGGCCTTATGGTCTCTTGGAACCCCAGACTCGGGGTGGTATGGGCTCTCATTCGACCGGTGCCTCATTTCGTCCTCTGTCATCCCATCAGCTGAACAAAAGCGTCTGTCATTAGCCAGAACAACATATGTGAAGGACGTCGCTGGGTTAAGGGAAATGATCATTTAACCGAGACAATGCATCATTCTTCATCCACAAATATAACTGAGGCTTTTCTCATATCTTTCTCAGGCCAGACCCTTACAAAGAAGTAAAGAAGTAAACAATTGGTTCTTAACGTGGGGCGTACGTCCCACAGGTGGGCAATTCGGTTTTTCAGGTGGGCAATATGATTTTTAAGGGGGAGGGGACAATTGAGGGCAACTGAGGAAGTCTGGGTAATTTTTTTTTTTTTATTCAATTTGTTTATTTTTATTTTTCATTAATGGCTTGGTCTTTTGAAGTGGTTTTAAACCAAGGTTTTATGTTTTTTCAGCTAAAGGGGAGTTTGTTTTTCGGATGATAAGAATTGTATATCACCACATGGGGGGACATCAGGAGTTTAAAGATGATTAGGTCGGGTATGGCCTAATTTTTTTTTTTTTTTTTTTTTTTTTTTTTTTTTTTTTTTAACACTGAGCTAAACGATTAGATCTGATGGGGTATTTTGAAGTCTCCCCTACTACCCGCTCCATACGACTTTACTCTGTTGATAGCAAGACCTCATGCTAAAGCAATGAAAACATTTTTAATAAACACCTTCAGTGTAATGATGATTTTACTGACTCGGTCCTCGGTGACGTCAGGTGATTTTATTAATGCGAGGAGTAGCCTCGGATTGAAGGATTGAACTAGAGGTCCTAAAGAGGACCCCTCTCGACCCGAGTTTCCATAATGGGGCCGCTTTCCAGATAAGGATTTTCGTTGCAGGGCGGTACCCGTGCCCCCCAATTGGTGAGGAGGGGGGGGGCCAAGAACAAGGTCGAGGTAACTTTGGTAAGAACGATAATTGTGTAGAATCCCCGACAGATACGGAAGAAGATGAAGCTGAGGTCTGAAGAGGGAGGGAGGGAGGGAGGGAGGGAGGGAGAGAAGGAGGGGAGGGAAAGGTAAGAAGAAAGAAAGAAGGGTGAGATAGACATGATGAAAAGGAGTGTAAAAGGATGAAGAGAACAAGAAAAAGAAAATAGAGAATAATAGGAATAGGGGTGGAAATGGAAGGGGAGGAGAAGGAAGGGTAGGAGAGGGAAAGGGATGATAGGAATAGGGGTGGATAGGGAGGGGGAGGAGAGGGAAGGGGAAGAAAAGGTGTGAAAAGAAAATTGAGTAATTGAATAAGAACGGAGGAAAGTGGAGAACGGAGATGCGCAACTGATAAAGATAAAGAAATAAAGAAAGAAGAATGTTGGAGGGCAGACGTAAATGGTAGGGATATAAAGAGAGAGGAAGAGAAGGAAAAGAGGAGGAAGAGGAGAGTTAAAACATTGAATAAAAAGAGAATGGGTGAAAAGATAAGTAGAACTGATCATGAAAAGAGGAAAGAAAGAAGAAGAAGAAGAGAGAGAAAGGAAAGAAAAAGAGGAAGAATGAAGAAGAAGGGAATAAAGAAGAGGGAGGGGTATTAAAGAAAGAAGAATGTTGGAGGGCAGACGTGAATGGAAGGGATATTATTATTATTATTATAGGTTTATTCAACAATATTAAATACAATTAGACATACATATATACATTTTTTTTACAAAATTGGTAGTTGAAAAGGGAGAGCGAGAAGCAAAGCTTATGGGGAGTTGCTCTCCCTTAAGGAGAAAAATTATTTTTATTTATTTATTTTTGTTACATGTCAGTATGGTACATACACATCTACACACATATATACACACATACATGCATACACACACAATGACAATGATATAAAGAAAGAGGAAGAGAAGGAAAAGAGGAGGAATGAGAGAGTAAAAACAGTGAATAAAAAAGAAAGGAGAAAAAAGAGAAAGACGTGGAGAAAAAGATAAATTATAACGAAAAGAGAAAATAAAAAAGAGGAAGAAGAAAGAGGAAGGAAAGAAAAAAGGAAGAATGAACGGGAGGGGAATAAAGAAGAGGGAGGAAGAAGAAGAAGAAGAAGAAGAAGAAGAAGAAGAAGAAGAAGAAGAAGAAGAAGAAGAAGAAGAAGAAGAAAAGACGGAGGGAGAGGAAGAAAAGGTAGGGAAGGAGAGGAAGAGAAAGGGAGAAGAAAAGAGAGAGGAAGAAAAAGTTAGAAGAAAAGAAAGAAGAGGAAGAGAAAGGGAGAAGACAAGATAAGAAAAAAAAAAAACAAGAGATAAAGAATGAGGCTTTCCTCCATTCCCTCACCATCCTCCATCCTCCACCCCCGGCCCAATCTCTGAGCAAGGAGGTGTCAGCGAGTGTGGGTGCTGTGTGCTCTGCGCAGCGAGACTCGGAATACCGTCAACCTGTGCATGTCATTACTCCACAGGAGCAGCGGAAACTCGACCCGGGGGTCCTCCTCCTTCATGGCTCAGCGATCCGGGTCGTTCTCATCTCGAACAGATTAATGCTTGAAGTCTAAATGCACTTAGAGGTTGACTTCGGCAGTGACTTAACGTTCTAATCTCGAACAGATTAATGCTTGAAGTCTAAATCCAACTGGAGGTTGACTTCGGCAATGACTTAACGTTCTTATCTCGAACAGATTAATGCTTGAAGTCTAAATGCACCTGGAAGTTGACTTCGGCAGTGACTTAACGTTCTCATCTCGAACAGATTAATGCTTGAAGTCTAAATGCACTTAGAGGTTGACTTCGGCAGTGACTTAACGTTCTAATCTCGAACAGATTAATGCTTGAAGTCTAAATCCACCTGGAAGTTGACTTCGGCAGTGACTTAACGTTCTAATCTCGAACAGATTAATGCTTGAAGTCTAAATCCACCTGGAAGTTGACTTCGGCAATGACTTAACGTTCTCATCTCGAACAGATTAATGCTTGAAGTCTAAATCCACCTGGAAGTTGACTTAGCTAACGACTTAACCAATTTATCTTATCTTTGTTCTTTGGCAACTTATCCAAGTAGTCAAGATCGAAAGGTTTCTTGATTGATTGTTCTTTCATTAGACTGTTTAAATCTTACAGTCTAGCGTCCTACATTTCATTAAATCAAATCGTCTGAAATCGGAAAGAACAAAATAAATAAAGGTCATCTTATACGCTTCAGTCAAGGAAATTAAGATGTCTAAACATAAGTACATATGAATGAAGAAGACTGCAAGAGACCTTAAGGCATGCACTAGGAAGTTTCAATATCCCTTGCCACATGTCATTCCTATTCATAAATTTATCTAATCTTCTTTTAAAACAACCGATAGTTTCAGAGCTCAGTACAACGTTACTAAGTCTATTCCATTCATTAACCATTCTGTTGGTAAACCAGTTTTTATCTATTTCCTTCTTAAACCTAAATGACCCCAATTTAAATCCATTAGTATGAGTACTGCCTTGTTGTCTTTATATGATGATCTTGCCTGCATCACCCTTGTTAAAGCCCTTGACCCATTTGAATGCCTCATTTAGATCACCTAGCACTCTGTCTCTAGTCTACAGAGTGTAAGTTAAGGTGCCTAATGCTGTCTTCGTATGACATAATGAAAATTGTATAGTGAGGCATCGAATTGGATGCGATAAAGAACTGATTTACTTTTATTTATTCATTTATTTATTTATCTAATCAATTAATTTATTTATTTACTTATTTATCTATTTTCATTTATTTATTTGTGTATCTATTTATT
>NC_134810.1:36847789-36852789 GCF_046742065.1 Oratosquilla oratoria
CGGGACCGGGGGGGGGGGGGAGGCGAGGGAAGGGGGGAGGCGAGGGAATGGGGGGAGGCGAGGGAAGGGGAAGGCGGGGCAAGGGGGTAGCTAAACTGAACGATGAACGAAAATGTGATGTTTGCGATACAATATAATGAAAATAACATTAGTGCAGATCCTTTTCATTCATCCATAACTGGGCTTATTTCTATAAGTTAATCGATTAATTTATTTTTTCATTTATATATTCATCTATTTGTTTATCTACATATTTGTAATTTTTTATCTATTATGTATCATCCTCTATATGTCATTAATTAATTGTTCTTTACTGTTTACTTATTCTATTTATTTACATTACTTCTGACCCAGGACAGTGGGTGGGATACAGGGATGGCCCGTCATCCATATGGAGCTAAGAAGAGAGATGGAGAAGGGGGGATGGGAGTGGAATACGTGGGAGTAGGTATATGCCTTTTGTCTTTGGCTACCTCCCTTATCATGGGGAAGAAGGTCTTGGGATATTGATAGATAAACTTACTTGTACATTTGTTTAATGTTTTTGTTCGTTTGTTTGTGTAATTCATTCGCTTGTCTGCTTGTTTGTTGCCAATTGGGGTTTCTTACTAAAGAGAACCACGGAGATGGTTTCTGAAGAATATGCAAGGTCGCGTCAGTTCGCTGAAGAAGTAAAAGTTCTCTTTAAGTCCACGTTTCACAAGAGCAATACACAAAAGAATGGAGGAGACTGCAGGAGACCATAAGGCCTACACTAGGCAGTCCCATGTTCATGACCACCTATCATCACTATCCATAAAGTTATCTAACCTTCTTTTAAAACAACCAAGAGTTTCAGTGCCCTCTACATCTCTCGATCGTTCGTGATAAGAAATGATTCTACGACAAATGCTCACATGACATATGTTCATAAGACAAAGTAATGTCGTAACACATTCGTAAAATTCAAGAAGAACCCAATGTGTTGGATAAGAAGAAATGAAATAGATGGTATCCCTATATTTCGATCATGGACTGTGATCCTCTTCAGTGGAATACAGAGTAGTGGAGAAAAAGGCTCCTTTTTGCTTTTGCATGCCTTTTGATCCACTACTCTGTATTCCACTGAAGAGGATCACAGTCCGTGATCGAAATATATGGATATCATCTACTTCATTTCTTCTTATCCAACACAGTGGGTTCTTGTTGAATATGTTCATAAGACAAAGTATTATATATTGGGAGGAGGGAGTGCTTTCGAAATTGCCCGACGCCTGAACAACACACGAGTCGTACGGAATGAAAACTATCGACACTGAATGAATATATATGCTACTCTTGGTTATAAACTGGGTCATCTCAGGTCGCGACCAAGTTTTTGTCTTTTGTTGATTCAAATGAAACTGGTTCTTAGAGTCAAGTCAATTACCCTAAAGATAATATTCTGAATCACGTCGGAATTTAGTCCAGATTACAGGTCCGACAGGTTTGTAGGACCCAGTTCACACTAGCGGTTTCAGCCGCTGCCGTTTGAACCGCGGCGGGTCAATAACAGCGTAAGTCAATGGATGCGTTTACACACAACCGCGCAGTTTTTCCTTGACTATACGGTGTCGCTGCAGTTTCCGCGCTATTCAAACCGCTTTTCCTTGACAATGCGGTAACGCCACGGTTTCCGTGCGGTTCAAACGCTAGTGTGAACAGGGCCGCACTCAGCTGGGTTTTCGACTCCAGGTCAAATTAGGTTAGGTTAAGTCAGGTTAGGTCAACCTTTATCTCGTGGAATCGCTCCATCAGAAAAAAAAAAAAAAATCAGATACTGGGATACTTCCGTGGTATATTTGTATTTATTGATTATTTAACTTGTTTAATAAATCATTTATCTATGTATTTATTTGTTTATTAATTTATTTATTTGTTAATATATTTATTCATCTAGTTATCTATTCATTTATTTATTAATTAATTTATCTATCTATTTTTTAATTATTAATTATTTATGTATTTATTTATTCATTCATCTATCAGTTTATCCAATCATTTGTCTATTTATTCATTTGTTATTTCTTTATTTATCAATTTATTTATCTATTCATTTATATTCCCATTTATATATTTATCTACCTATTTGTTTATATAATTAATTAATTAATTAATTAAACCGAAGCTAATTCATGCCAAACTAGTACGAAATGTAGTTTCCAATTAAGGATTGTGCTATCCAATGAAAACAAAGAGCAAAAAAAAAAAAAAATGTGCTCACAGAAAACGTACCGTGGTTGAAGGCATGACTATAAATTTTAAGTATCGATACTTAATGCGTTCAGACATTTTCTTAGATTTTCTTTTAATTAAATACAAACAGCAGTTCCATATTAAGGTGTCTTGTGTAACCTAAGATAAGAATAATTTAAATAAAGGGACATATTCCATAAGTCTTATGGATATTTCTTTTTCTTTACAGGTAATTATGGGACAGCTTTGAAGTTTTTTGTGGAACTTCTGCCAGGAAGCGGTGAGCAGTGACCGAAAACTTCACCTAGGCCCCAAATGGTCTGACTTCCAAGGCGAGTGGCTATCACTGGTAGCTGTGTAGTGTAACTATGTAACTTAGACGTTACATCAGTCTCGATGTCCCTAAGAAACTGCCTTGAAATTACTGATGTATTTGGTTTTTAGATCTTAAATAGAGGTTCATCTTTGTTTAAAGTTGGACAGTGCATGTTCCGAGTCAGTGATCTTTCCAGCAGCCCCTTGCACCACCAACTACATACTTAAACCCTGTTCACATTATCGATTTCAACTGCCGCAGTTTTTAAACACTGCGATTCAATTACAATGTAAGTCAATGGAGGCGTACACACACACCGCGTAGTTTTTCTTTGACTACGCGGTACCGCCGCGGTTCAGACCGCTAGTGTGAACAGGGCGTTACTACTGTAGTAAGCCAACTTTGTGAAACTTCATCTCGTTTCCAAGGAACGATCTCAAATGTAAACAGGATTTATCTTGAATTCTTAACTGCTCTTAAGGTTATCGTTCTCTTCCACGCGTCGTTTATGTTGTAGCTTATCGCGACATACCATTTACGTAAATCAAGGACATTAAATGGTCCTTGTGGGACTCCACCAGTCACTGTCATCTATCCAGACATTGTATACCTTGTCACTATCCTCATCCAGTCTTTTAGGTAATTCCTTATCCAGTTCAGTAAGTTTCCTTTGTAAGTCCTCCAGTTTGCTTCAATTTTCGTATCAGACGTTTGCGTGGTTCCTTACTGAAAACTTATCTATACATACATATAATTCGGCATTCATTAACTTAATAGAGTTGATTGGTATATACACACCCTTACCATACAAGTTGCCTATAGCAACAGAATGTTACATAAGAGTACAAGAATGAAGGAGACCGCAAGAGACCATAAGGCCTACACTAGGCAGTTCCGTGGTGATGGATATGGAACTGCCTTATGATCTTTTGCAGTCTCCTTCATTCTTGTGTTCAGAAATTTGGACGAGATGGATCTGAAACCCTTAATTGGAGGTGTCCCTTATGAGAACCGCCTTGGTTCGTATGAAGCAAAGGAGGGTTAAATGAGTGACTAGGAAGACTTCAGCATCCTCTTCAGGTGTCAACGAACGTCGGACCCCCTAGCGGGAGATGCGCGAAGCTTTGTCTAGTGTCCGCGGGGGCAACCCCACAACAGTGGCTTCCGGACTGAGCGTGGGAAGCCCGCTTACCCCGTGACCAACCACCACCGACCGGAACGTTTCTTTTCTTTAACAGGAGACGCGAGAACACATCTGGAGGTGTTCGGTGATTCGGTGTTTTACCCTCGGGTTCCTCGCCCTCTCGGTGGCGAGGTCCGCTGGGAGGTTCTGTTGTGTCATGGTGAACGATGTGTGACTCGAGATTAACTAATCCTCAGAAGACAACAAAGGCTGTGACTAATCAGAGAGATTACACAAAGGCACATATACACAAGCACACATGTAAATACACACATAAAACACACACGCGCGCGCACACACACAAACATACACGTAAATAACCACATAAAACACACATACACACACACGAACGCACACACGCACACACACATAGATCGGTCATACGAGCTCTGAGCTCTCATCCGGGAGGTTAACAACTGTTGATAATGAGTCTAACACGTGATCCAAGACCATGGTGAATCACGCATTGGGTCATAATGAGGTGCAGCATTCTTTTCATAATTGAAGACTTACCTCCATTCAAAGGAAAAAAAAAACTTTTCACATTTAATTTCTATCATTCCTCCGTTGTACTTCTTGCCTTCCTCCCTTCCTTCATCACCTCAATGACTTTACCTCTTCAGCGCGATATTGTCATCAAGGATAGAAGCGCTGGTGCCTGCGAGAGCCAATCACTTGTGTGCGGTACTCTTTACGTGACCAAAAGGAAGATGCCCATGACCAGGTGCGTGACGTCCGAGATGCGTCCGTCACGCGTCCGTCACGCGTCCGTGACGCCCGTATAATCCGACGCGGCACAGACAAGCCGGAGAAGGAAGGAGCCTGTGTGGACGCAAACCTTAATGAACCTTCAACTTTCTTTTTCGAATACGGGCTCGGTGCTCATTTCATCAGAAGAGGACTTTTTCTTTTTCTTTTCTTTTCTTTTCTTTCTTTCTTTTTTCCTTTTGTTCTTTTTCTTTTCTTTCTTTCTTTTTTCTTTTGTTCTTTTTCTTTTTTTTACCCTTTTTCTTTTACTTTTACTTTTTTATATTTTTCTTTATCCTTTTTTATTTTTTCCTGTTTTCCTTTTTTAGTTTTTTCTTTTTTCATTTTGCTTTTATGTTTCGTTTTCTTGTTTTTTATATTTCTTTATTAACATCTTTTGTTTCTTTTTTAATTTTCTTTTTTCTTTTTCTTTTTATTCATATTTTTTATTTTCCCTTTTTCTTTTCTTTTCTTTTTGTTCATTTTCTTTTTTCCTTTCCTTTTTTTTCGAATCTGCGAACACGGAGTTCCACTTTCCCA
>NC_134810.1:36862789-36897789 GCF_046742065.1 Oratosquilla oratoria
AGGGAGAGAGGAGGAGGTGAGGAATGAGAGTGAGGTGAAGGAGGAAGAGGATTTGGAGGAGGGGAGGAGGAAGGTGGGGAAGAAGAAGGGGAGGAGGGTGGGAAGAGGAGGGGGAGGAGGAGGGTGGGGGAGAGTAGGGGGAGAAGGGGAGGAGGAGGGAGGGGGAGAGGAAGGGGAGGAGGAGGGAGGAGGAGGGTGGGGGAGAGGAGGAGGAGAAGGGGAGGAGGAAGGAGAGGGGAGAAGGATGGGAGGAGGAGGAGGAGGGAGGAGGAAGGTGGTGAGAGGAGGGGAGGAGAGGAGGAGGGAGGGGGATAGAAGGGTGGGGGAGAGGAGGGAGAGCAGGGGAGGAAGAAAGTGGGGGAGAAGAGGGGGAGAAGGGGAGGAGGAGGGTGGGGGGAGGAAGAGGAGGAAGGAGGAGGGTGGGGAAGAGGAGGAGGAGGAGGGTGAAGGAGGAGGGTGGAGAAGAAGAGGCTGTCAGTGGGTCCGGGGAATGGGCTAATGCTACGTTTCACTCGGTGTGATAATCGCTCAACGATGATCGTTCATGGCTCAACGATGATCGTCAAACGATCGTCTAGAGCAGTGGTTCTCAACCTGTGGTTTATGGAACTCAATTGGCCACGAGGGTCAATAAAAGGGGCCGCCAACCAAAAGCCACTAGCAGTTAGGGAATGCAAAACGATTATATTTAGTGTTGAGGTCATCTCCAGTAGTTTAAGAAACAGTAGTGTATAACTACGGGGTATACGTGAATGTAGATTGAGAACCCCGGGTCTAGAGAACTAATTCTTTGTTCTTGAGTGGGGTTGTTTTACTTCGAGGTGCAAAGTACGAGGCTCATCATCTTAACCGAACGTACTAACGCGCTTACCCAAATAGGATGCCAGGTAGTAGGATGCGCGTCACCCGTCATTGGCTGTGGTTGGCTAATAAATATATATAATTAATCGCACTAAGGAAAACTTATTAAGCTGTTCCTTCAACTCACAAAGATGGTGAACACTTGCATGTGTTGATGCAGGGTCCTTGGGATGGAAAATAATGGACAAATATCATTATCAGGAAGGTCATTTCTCGACGAGCTAGAAGTGTCTCTCTTCGGCCGCAAACTTGATGTGGTTTTATCGAACTGGGTTAAACCAACGTGGTGAGGCTTAGAGGCTGTGCTGTCCTTCCACGGGATAGGCCGATGGTCCTGCAGTTGGCCATGAGAGCTAAACACCTCACACACACACGCACGCAAGCATACAAACACACATACACAAGCACACAAACACACATATACGCACACACACACACACAAACACACTCAAACACACACACATACACACACACACACACACACACACACACACACACACACACACACACACACACACACACAAACAACAACAACAACAACAACAACAACAACAACAACAACAACAACAACAACAACAACAACAACAACAACAACAACAACAACAACAACAACAACATGTCCAATCATCCTAAGGATCCTCATGGGCTGACCGTAGGTGAGGATCCATGACCTCTTCCTGACCTCGTGACTCATGAGGGAGAGGCGGAGGTCGGTGACCTTGAGGGCGCTGTCGGAGGCGAGGGAGCAGTAGGACCCGTTTCAATCCTCTCCTTCGTAGCGGACGCGTCTCCTGAGCCCTGGAATGGCACCTGAAAAGTGTCCTTCGTTTGAATATGCCTCCAGTGTTACCCGCTTCTTGGATGTCTGTTTTAGCCAACCTCGTGTTCAGGTGTAAACCTGTGTTGTGGACAAACACTTGTTTGTTCTTCTTAACACCTGTTTCGACTTGTGTTTTGGATAGCTGTTAAAAGCAAACACACTTAAAAAAAAGTTAACCTGTTTGGATAAACCGTCTTTTTATGTACTTGTTTTAAGGTAGTCATCTAATAGGAACAAGCATAACTCAGCTCTAGTTCAAGCTAAAATTATATTTATAACAAGCATTGGTTTGAGCGAAGGGTCTGTTTCTGCAAACTGTTTGAAAACTGTCTCAAACTTTTTTTTTTGTTGTGTTTCATGATTTAAATTGGTTATTCTAGCTTCTGCAAAGCAATTTCAGTATCTCAAAGGAAACCCTTCCTTACAAAAAAAAAAATGATTTTAGATTAGCTCAAGCTTATCTTGATTAAAAACAAAATCGATGTTATCTGTTAGCAAACTGTTTATCAGATACAGCAGGTATATTGGAAAAGGGCGTTAGAACAAAGGATCTGTTTGTGCAAAACATCTGGTTAGACAAATCGTCTAATTGGGCTCATCACAATTAGTTGATGCTCAACAGCTGTTGAGACAAAACATTTATTCAAATTAGACATTTGTTCAGGAAGAACACCTCCCCGATAGCACTTGTTTAAGCAGGACACCTGCATAGACATAGTTCCGTTTTACCCAAAACATTTGTCCTGCATAAATATCCATTTAGGCAAAATGTATGTTCAGATCGAAAACATCTTGAAGAAAAAATATTTACTGAAATTAAAAGCGTACTTGAAGGGAGCACCAGGTTGTGCCTGGGTTTTCTGTTATTGATCTTTGCATTTATATAAAAAAAATTACTAATTTTTTTTTATTACCATCAGGCGATTTTTATCAAGAAGGAAATTTAGAACACTTATTAACAATGCCTCTGTGTGTGCGCGCGCTAGTGTATGTGTGCGTGTATGTATGTGTGCGTGCGCTAGTGTGTGTGTGTGTGTGTGTGTGTGTGTGTGTGTGTGTGTGTGTGTGTGTGTGTGTGTGTGTGTGTGTGTGTGTGTGTGTGTGTGTGTGTGTGTGTGTGTGTGTGTGTGTGTGTGTGTGTGTGTGTGTGTGTGTGTGTGTGTGTGTGTGTGTGTGTGTGTGAGAGAGAGAGAGAGAGAGAGAGAGAGAGAGAGAGAGAGAGAGAGAGAGAGTGTATGCGTGCGCGTGTGCACGTGAGCTTGTGAAGAGTCACAACCGAGTTGACAAAAGTTGCGCCTGATGCATCTTAAGGGTAATTGTGAGAACAGAAACGGAGGGAGACGAGGACGAGGAGAAAGATGAAAAATAAAAAATCTTTTACAGCGTCGTTACAGACATTCGTACGAATGTCATTATTGTCATAAAACATTCCCATTTTTTTTGGATATTCGTCTTCTCATTTAGTTTAGTATGACATTGTTGAGACATTGGGACAATTACGAGAAAGATGGAAGGGTGAAACACGGGTTTTGTTCCCATTATAAATTTTATTTCTGACCGGTTTCGCTTTACAGTAGCTACTGTAAAGCGAAACCGGTCAGGAACAAACTCACTAATCGGATCAAGACTCGTATTTCTCCCTTCCACCTTTCTCATAATGTTATGACATTGTTTCAACCCCGGACCAAGAAGACAGGTGAAGAGATGTCTTGCAGAGCCGGAAGTCTACTTTGAAGGCTTCGAACCGATGACCTTCAGGAGCAAACCAGAAACAATAACCATTGGGCAAACTACAACTCTGAGGTTAAAAACTGGCCGAGTAGGAGTGTAATGATTTATCACTCCGAATGAGAGGGAGAAAGGGAGTGTACGAAATGAAGGAGATGGTATCATGGGGTGTCGAGAAAGAAGGTGAGAGAGGAAAAGGGGGAGAACTTGAGGGAGGAATGGTGAGGAAGAGAGGGATGGTGAGGAGGAGAGAGAGTGTGAATAGAAGAGGGAGGATGAGGAAGAGAGGAAGGGTGAGGAAGAGAGGGAGGGTGAGAAAGAGAGGGAGGGTGAGGAAGAGATGGAAGGTGAGGAAGAGAGGGTTGATGAGGAAGAGAGGGATGATGAGGAAGAGAGGGAGGATAAGGAAGAGAAGAAGGATGAAGAAGAGAGGGAGGGTGAGGAGGAGAGAGAGGGTGAGGAAGAGAGGGAGGATGAGGAAGAGAGAAATGATGAGGAAGAGAGGGATGATGAGGAAGGGAGGGAGGATAAGGAGGAGAGGGAGGAGGAGGAGGAAGAGAGGGAGAATGAGGAAGAAAGGGAGGATGAGGAAGAGAGGGAGGATGAGGAAGAGGGGGAGGAGGAGGAGGAAGAGAGGGAGGGTGAAGAAGAGAGTGAGGATGAGGGAGAAAAAACATTTAGAAAATGGAGGGTGGGGAGGAGAGAGGGTTGGAAATTTATATCTGATTTAATTCAGCCAACAGGGACAAACATCTAAGTAGCGCAAAGAAGAACAACTCTCCCTTCTCCAGTACTGAGTTTAGCCAGTAGCAAACTCCCAGGCTCGTTCTCGGCGTTCCCATGCAATGGTGGGAGTTAGTGAGGGAAGTGATTCGGGATGCTTGGGAGAAGTAATGGGGGAGGGTCGTTCGGAGGAGGAGTCTTGACTACGGAGAGCCGAAGAAGGTACTTGAGGTCGTTACATATTAGGCATCTCCTTTTCCTCTATACATCGTTATCACCGACGGCGACGACGACGACGACGACAACTATAACAGTAATTACAACAATAACTACATCATCAACTACAATAACAGCTTCAACAACAGCTACAGCAACAACTATAAAACTACAACAATCACGACAATAACAACTACAGCAACAACCACAACGACAACTACAACTACTACGACTACAAAAACTACGACAACAATTACAACAACATAGTTACGATAAGATAACGCTAACAGTGATGACGATAACAGTGAAATATGATTTAGCTTAATAACTGGCCAACATATTAACAAAACAGCATTACAGTAACCGCTAACACGAAGAAGAAGTGTAATTCAGTTTCGATACTTATAAGGTTAACTTAAGTCACTCGGCAACAACACAACATCGTCCCCATTACTATGACCACGAAAGATGGACGACCACCACCACTATCACCACCACCATCACCACCACCATCACCACCATCACCATCATCACTATCACCACCACCGTTACCGCCATTATCACAATTAACACCATCATCACTATCATCACCATTGTCACCATCACCACCATTACCGCCATTACCATTGTTACTACTATCTCCGCCATTACCACCATCACCATAATCACCACCATCATCACCACCGTCACCACCACTAACACCAACAATACAAACAACAACAACAACAACAACAACAACAACAACAACAACAACAACAACAACAACAACAACACCGCAAGGACAGAACAACAACAATAACAACACAAACAAAAACAACAACACAAACAACAACACAAACAACAACAAAAACAACAACACAAACAACAACACACAACAACAACAACAACACCGCAACGACAGAACAACTGACCACATGAAATCCGTTTTCAGAGGGGACCTCCTCTAGCAAGTTCAACGAAACCCCATTGCTCATTCCCTTTGTCACAAAACCGCAGCCAATCACGTGAAAAGTGTTTTATCATGAGATTGTCTTCGTGTGTTACCACAATGTAATTTTCCTCAATTTTCTCATCAGCGCAAACAGGTATTACCCCACCACGCCAGTGCCTGAAGGCAAGCACGGGGAGGTGTCCTAAGGCGCAAGCAAGGGCGAATGAGGTCTTTGCGAGCAGAAGTATGTTAGGAAAGCGTCGAACTGTTGACCTTCATGGTGATGGTCCAGCTCTCTAACGACTTGTCTTGCACAATTCATGTATAGAATACAGAACCTATGTTAGGAGGTGCATAGCAGCGGCCAAAACAGTCACCTTTGCCATGGGTGCTTGGATATAGGAGCAGGTAGTCCCTGCTGGGAATGGGAGAGGAATGCGGGAATCGAACCCACAAGAGAACCTATGCCAGGAGGTGCAAAGCAGCGGCCAAAGCAGTCACCTTTGCCCTGGGTGCTTGGATATAAGGGCAGGTAGTCCCCCTGTTGGGAATGGGAGAGGAATGCGGGAATCGAACCCACAAGAGAACAGATGCCAGGAGGTGCATAGCAGCGGCCAAAGCCGTCACCTTTGCCCTGGGTGTTTGGATATAGGGGCAGGTAGTCCCCCTGTTGGGAATGGGAGAGGAATGCGGGAATCGAACCCACAAGAGAACCTATGCCAGGAGGTGCAAAGCAGCGGCCAAAGCAGTCACCTTTGCCCTGGGTGATTGGATATAGGGGCAGGTAGTCCATGTTGGGAATGGGAGAGGAATGCGGGAATCGAACCCACAAGAGAACCTATGCCAGGAGGTGCAAAGCAGCGGCCAAAGGAGTCACCTTTGCCCTGGGTGCTTGGATATAGAGGCAGATAGTCCCTGCTGGGAATCGGAAAGGAATGAGGGAATCGAACCCATGACTAAGCAAATGCAAGGCCAAGACGCTTCCGATTATGCCCACCAGCGCAATACGCACTGAGAAGGATACATAGTATTTGCCTATAGGACTTCAGAGAACGACGGGTACGTTCGGACGCTAAGAACGTGGTTCGTAAGAAACTTGCCATGAACCGCAAGACAAGAAGTGATTCACAGAGGGACCCAGTTTGGTCCATAGGATGCGGCTCACAGCACAACGTGTGTGACCCCATAGGACACAAAAAGAATAGGCCACAAGACAGTGACTGTGGTTCACAGAACACTGAACATGGCTCACAGGACAAAGAAAGGGCTTTCCACATGACACAGGAAGATTTTTTTTTTACAGGAAGAGTGGTTCAGAGAATATTCAACATGGTACAGAATTGAAGTTAATCGTTTGTAACAGCGAAATAATACTAATAACTTCCGACAGTCCGAGACCTATTTTGATGCTAAGCCATCACTTTACCAAATGAGCCATAGGAACTATGGCTAAATTGGCTCAAATGGTGAGGGTACGCCTTGGCATCAAGATTTTCTTGATGTACCTCCCATGACTCAATTGGTAAAGTGGCGACTTGGTAACAAACTAGACCCCGGTTCGAAACCCGGGCGACTGTCGGGAAATATTTGTATGATATAGAATATCTACCATGGCTCACAAAAGACTGAAATATAGTTTACAGGACAAAGGAAGTGTTTCACACAACACTGAACGTGGTTCACAGTACACAGGAAGTTAGGCTCAGAGAACTCAGGTAGTGAATCACAGAGGGCAAGAAGAGGAGAAGGGCATTGGAATCTTAATTGGTCTAAATTAATCGTTAACTTTCAGTTAATCGAGAGACCCTTCCTAGGAAGAGAGAGTACATCCTTTATAAACAAATCCTTTCGTTAGACCTGGCGTACCCTTTCTAGCTTTAGAAAGTAAAATTCTACTGATTTAATTCATTACACATATGACAATTACTGGTAGATTTGATAGATATGCCAGTAAGTCGGATAAACGTAGAAAAATAATTAAAATTCTATTTGGGACTACTGGACAGATCTTGGTCGGATCCGATCAGATCGGATCGTGTATGTCGGTCGGACAAACCTAAATCGGTCCATACACGATCCAACCTGAACTGCCTGGCGGCCTGAAGAGCAGATCGTACCGTGCGTGGGGTTCCTGATAAGAATGTTTACACCAAAGCTGACGAAGGATTTAAGAATGTGGCTTTTGCATTTTCCTTTTTTTTTTTTTTTTTTTTTTTTTTTTTTTTTTTTTTTTTAATAGCTTAAACACAAATCGGTGGGTGCCAGGTACGACGAAACTCGCCCGACAGCAGTTCTTTTAGTGTACCTTAACAAGTAACAACAGTAAGCATATCTCTGCAACTGTTCGAGTTACGGCCCTCGAAATACGTTTGCCCTTGCACATGAACTCCCAGGATCACTCAAGGTCAAAGGCATTTCTGCAGAGTTAAAATATGCAACTTCCTGTATGCTGATACTAGCATCTACCTGCAAGCATATTTGGGCTGGAGTCCTTTAAGTATACGGCAGGATGAATTTTACCTTTCTAAGTTATGCATAGTCAACTGCACTATTCTTACTTATGTAATGAATAGGGCAGATTTGAGAAAGTTACAGTCAGGATATATTTTCACATATTTTGATTTTTATTTGTAGCCGGATTTTTATTCATTTATCTATTTATTATTATTATTGTTTTCATTTATTCATTTTTTTTTTTTTTTTTTTTTTTAGAAAGTCAAAAAATGTAATTCTACATTTTCAGTGATAACTTTGAACTTGATTCCCCAGTCTCATCTTACTTGATCCAGCCGTTTTATTTACCTGCAAGCATATTTGGGCTGGAGTCCTTTAAGTATACGGCAGCATGAATTTTACCTTTCTAAGTTATGCATAGTCAGATTTGAGAGTTACAGTTAGGATATATTTTCACATATTTTTATTTTTATTTGAAGTCGGATTTGTATTTATTTATTTATCTGTTTATTATTATTATTGTTTTATTTGTTTATTTATTTATTTATTTTCATTTATTTTTTTTAGAAAATCAAAAATGTAATTTCACGTTTTCAGTGATGTTGACTTTGAAGTTGATGATTCCCCAGTCTCATCTCACTTGATCCAGCCGTTTTGCTATAATGCATAGAAACTTAGGAACTAGATTAGAAACAAACTTCGTATGGACTAAGTTTGGGCATAGAAGCAATGGATTTTAACTTTTGCCACTTCGTTTGAGTAGAACATCTCAACAATGTGTTTAACATTCGTATAGGGTTAACTTCTCTTAGTTCATCATTCTATGGCGCAAGAACGATGTAACAAAAGCAAGTAGCAAAAGCAAGTAGCAAAAGCAAGTAGCAAAAGCAAGTAGCAAAAGCAAGTAGCATGCTAGCGAGAAGGGCCTAGTGTGCAGCCACATTTATAGGATGTAGACATCATGCAACACAGTAACCTGTTATGCAAGTAACCACTAGGAATATGAGAACTTGGTAACCGAGCGTTTTCGTCTATTTAAGACATTTTCAGAGGTACCTTTGAAAATGCCTTAAATAGACGAAAACGTTCTGTATCAAGTTATCATTTTCCTATTGGTTACTTGCATATTTTGTGAATCACGTGTTGTTTGTGATTCCCCTTTGCTCAGTGACCTGTAAGCCTAGCGACCCAGAGGACGAATACGGTGCGTTGTTCAGACTGCAGTATTACGTCATATGAACCAACAAATTTGTATCATAAAGGAGACAAACTTTGTGGATTGGAAATTGGTCATACGAGTCGCCAATGTTGTCGCGTAATGGGTTATCACACTGGGCTGAGCGTTCGTTTGAGTAAAAACGACTTCGGTTACAATATCATATTTTTCAAATCTCCAAATCGCTTGTTTGCGAAAACGTCGTCATAACTCAAAATATCGATTTTTTCAGGAGAGGCATTTTAAAGTTTCTAAACGCTCTCAATATTATAAAAAGCCCTCAAACACCATAGGTGGAAAAATTTTTGGAGCATCAAATACGCCTCTAAAGTTTATAGAAGTTGAAACAATCATAATCTTTACTAAGTCTAAAATATTTGTTGGAACAAGTTGGAACATGTAAGGTTATGTCGTTGGGACATTTAGCACTCCCTAGCGGTCAATTTTTGAGCTACAGATATGACACTGTTACCAAAAAAAATCCGTGTTTGAAGATGAATATGTCTGTATAGATAACTCAAAAATTCAGTTTTTTGAGTTATGACGACGTTTTCGCAAACAAGCGAAATATGAAATTGTCTTTCCGTCATATATAGCAAAGCTGAATGATGAAGTGATTGTAAAACCGACACGAATGTCAGGAACACTGTTGAAATGTTCTTAGAAAAGTATAGATGTCTATAAGCGAAGTCATATTGTAGTTATTCAAATGAAAGTTGGAGGTAGAATGTGTGAGGAAAAATAAACCAGTGACCCCTTGCACATCCTGCAGCGGTTCTGTAGGCCGGGATTAGTGTGTGTCCTACAGGATGCAGGGTTATGGCCTGTAGGCTTCATTAGTCTCCTGACGCCAGCAAGAGGTTAAGACCCGCCCTTCTAGTTTGCCCTCCCACGACCTGTATCCCAAGGACGACTCGAGAATCCACCCCTCGTCCTCCGCCTCACACTCTTCCTAAAACCGACTGGACAGTCGCCTCTGGTATGTGGAGCGGCTGGCGGGAATCTCACAACGACATACCTACTGGAACCTCACGTTCTTAATACTTCCGGTATACGACGGCAAGGTCCCTGTTCTGAGGATGCAAGAAACGTTTATTATTATTTTTTTGTGTGATCTGGGAGCGCGGGTTTCTGCTGAATACACAGCGGTGTGGTGGTTCAACTTCCCATCACACCTGCCAGGGAAGCGGGCTGGGAGGGGGATGGGGGAGGGGCTTGGTTTTCAAGAGGCTGATGGGGGGCTGGCGGACGTATGACAAAAAGTTAAACTTGCGATGTGTCCATTGAGAAATTTGTTATATATTTTCTTATTTGTTGTTTATAAGTTGAATATGTTGTAGTAGTTTTTATGGTGCTTACTACTCTGTATCAACTCTACGAGGAGAACTCATTCACAAGTTGAAAGGGGTGCAGTACGTTTATTACTAACCGTTCGGCAGTAAGCGCGGAAAGCATAATACTGAGTGTGTGTGGCGGCAATGGGACTAGCCGTCTTACCTTATATGTGTTATCTAAGTGAATATTTGTGTTAATATTAGAAAAGTTATGTTAAGAAAATACGCAGATAAATGTGTAGTGTATATTTAAGTGTCTAGTTACCCCAGGAATAGTGACCATGGTTGGAGATAAACCGAAAAAAGTCTTAGAGTTCTTGAAATCCAAAGCTACAAGGAGAGAACGAGATTCGTCGAAAAACAGGTAAAGTCGTACTATTTCAACGAATATTGTGTATCATCCAACATGTTATTAACATGTCCTGTGAGTTTAAGCTTTAGTATTTTCGTGTTAAAGTATTCTGATGTGTTTTTGTGGAGGAGTGAGGATGAACCAAAGGAGAGCATGGCACTGCCCGTGGTATTGTGGTGTGGTACAGGTCAAAGAAGCCGCCATGATTTTGGTTAGGTTTTAATTTAGCGATTTTGTATATCCCCCCTACATATACCAGACAACACTGAAACATGCCGATCTCAGACTTTAGAGATCCGTTAATGTGAAACTACATTTACCGGGGGTTATAGAAAACGAGAATTTGTTCATAAAGGTTATGAAGATGTTTCCTCAGAGGTCATGTATGTTGTTGCCACTTAGCTGCTCTTCGTTTGAAAACAGGGTCGTATTTGTTTCTCGATGTTTGCGGTGTGGAGTCTTTGGTCACAGGACGTGATGGTCCACCCCAGACCTGAGGAGGGTCTGAGGGAGCTTCTGGGGTTGTCCACAATAGGCTTAGGGTTCCTTCGTCTCGTCAGGAAGACCTCACGAGGTATGCCCAAACCAATCGTGGCTTTTTTGTCATCTAGGAAGTACTCGCCGGGCGCGCGCGCGCACACGCACGCACACACACACACACACACACACACACACACACACACACACACACACACACACACACACACACACACACACACACACACACACACACACACACACACACAGGTATGGTAAATTGGAGAAGACGGGATCCAGTGAGCATTGCTCCTTTCCTGTATACTGCAAATAGGTATCGATAAATACAATTAGGTAAATACACACACACTCCTTCCTACCGCCCCCTCTCTCTCTCTTTCTCTTTCTTTCTCTCTCTCTCTCTCTCTCTCTCTCTCTCTCTCTCTCTCTCTCTCTCTCTCTCTCTCTCTCTCTCTCTCTCACACACACACACACACACACACACACACACACACACACACACATACAGAACTTACCTTACTGGTGTAGTGGTTAGTGTCGGGGGTCGTGACTACACAAGCCTGAGATCGATCCCCGGTCAGGGTTTGAAAGCTTCACACCAATGAAAGAGAGGAAAGCTAAAACTAAATGGATCTGGAATTAAAAAGTAAAATATGTGGATTTGTGGTGCAAGAGTGGGAATTAATGACAATGTGGATGAACCACTAAATCCTCGTTGGTACGGCACTAGTGTAGTATCCGCTAGTACTAGAGACTTGTAAACTACCCCTCTACTTGCCCAGTGTGAACGGAAAGTCAGTCAACTTGCCTCCAAACTATCCTAGTGTTAACACTTGCCCTTAGGTAAGTTATCTCGCAGCTACTAGCACTAACGGCTGCTAAAACTAGTCTCGTGTCTACGAGGCTTAAGAAGTACTAAGTGGAGAGGATATGGAAAGCGTTGAAGTTGTACAATTTTGGCTGGAAGAGAGGTAATTAGTATTCTTTCGTCAGTAACCAGCGCTTCTGTCCTTGAATGCAATGTCCTACCGAAGAGGTCAAGTCATAGACGAGGAGCTGAGAGAGGGTAGCAAAACATTAAACATAAGAATAAAGGAGACTGCAAGAGACCGTAAGGCTTATACTAGGCAGTTGCATGTCCATAACCCTCTGTCATCCCCATCCATAAAGGTATCCAACCATCTCTTAACACAACCGATAGTTCCAGTGCTCACTACCTGGTGACTACTCGTATACACACACGAAGTAATAGTTGAAAGTGATCAACATTATTTTTTTCACTCGAAATTAGTCTTCAGTCATAAAAGAAAACTGGAAGAAGAAAAGAAAGAGAAAAAGAAAACGGGATGAAGAGGGAAAGCACCTGGAAGATCCTGGATGAGGAAAACACTACAGAAAGGAAAATGGCTGGATTATAAATGGGAAGTTTATAAGGAACATTTGAAAGAAATACAGACTAAAATTCTTCGGGCGGAGGGCTTTGGGAAGCATGTGTCGTGGATATAAGGGAGATAGAAGGGATTTTGTTTCTGAAAGAGTAATTCTGTCAATCATTCGAGGTAAAGCATTTGGGGAAAATGTTGATGAATGACGGAGTTAAGTGAAATGGGTATAAGGCGTGTTTTGTTCGGTGCAATTAGCGCTCAACGATGATCGTTCATGGATTAATGATGATCGTCAAACGATTGTCAAGAACACCTTTTTTATCTTTTACTGGATGTTTTGCTTAGAGCTGCAAAGTACGAAGCTGATAACTAATTCTAACCGAACCTACCAAAGTGTTTACCTAAATATGATGAGCGTCACCCACCGTTGGCTGTAGTAGGCTAATAATTCCATCAATCAAATCGTACCTTCAGGAAGGCTCGGGGTTCGGGTCGTCGTGGCTCTGCCTAGGTTCGATCGGACCTCAAGTGTTCGTTGAGCCGTTCGCAAGGGTTCGGCGTAGGTCGTCCGAAACGCATTGCCCCCCCCCCCCAAAAAAAAATAATAGATAAATAAATAAATAAAACGTTGAAGCTGCAATTCTTCTTATTGTGTATCACTTGTTGTTAATTTTCTAGATACTTTCCAATTACTGTACAGTCACTTTCGATTAAGATCGATTTACCTTTGTTAAGTTTGAATGGTTCGTGGAGTGTGTATGCCTTTTATTAGGGTTCGATCCCCATAAGAACTAAAAAAGGTTAAAAACCACAGGACTGGAGGAAAGAGGGTGTGGACTAGGTTCAAGTAACACTTTCGATGAATGGAATTGCCTGGCGACAGTTAGAGTGAAGGAACAAGTGAGGAACAGAGAAAGGGTTAAAGAAGACAAATTATGAGTTTCGAGAGAGAATGGAAGAATTTATTTGTGGCAATCATTGGTAATGACGTGTGTGTGTATATATATATATATATATATATATATATATATATATATATATGTGTGTGTGTGTGTGTGTGTGTGTGTGCAATACCGAATGGGTCTCAGTGATTAGAGACACATTTTTATCAACCACAATGCACTTTAATTCTAAGCCATCAGGCGCGAACAATATTTCAATTTCTGCATGCGCCTGATGGCTTAGAATTAAAGTGCATTGTGGTTGATAAATATATATATATATATATATATATATATATATATATATATATATATACATATATATATATATATATATGTGTGTGTGTGTGTGTGTGTGTGTGTGTGTGTGTGTGTGTGTGTGTGTGTGTGTGTGTGTGTGTGTGTTTGAGGCAAGAATTAGGTTTGGGACAAGAGGAAGGTAGCTGAAGGCACGGGAGAGCGGGCGTGTGGAGTCGGAGCGGTTCATTGTCGAGATGGGGCTGATGTAGGAGTGTGTGATGTCTCAGTGAATGTGCAACATATCTATTTTTAGAATGCGAAGAATAATGGGGCGGGCAAAACAAAGAAGAGAGGAATGGTAGATGTAAGATACTGTGATTTATGCTGGTGTGTTGTTGATAAAATATAATCATTGAGAAGTGTCATAAAGATTGATGGATCTTTGAATGCGTGTATATGTTTGTAACAATAATTACAACGAACGCGTGACTGACCATTTTGCAGAAACCACGGGGAAATTAAAGAACGGAAAACTGAACGTTTTCGTCTATTGAGACCTCTTCAGAGTAGGTAATCTGAAGATCTCTTAATTGACGAAAACGATTAGGAGTACGTTCTTTAGTTTCCCTGTGGTTTCTGCAAAAAATTGTGTGTGTATTCACCTTGGTCTTCAGATCACGTGCTGAACTCGCGATCGACAGCTATTTCCCTCCCGGAAGAGACCTCAGAGCTCGTATGACCGATCTATGGTTAATGCTCTGACCTTACACGCACACACACCCCGAACTTCCCGCCCACGAGAGTTGGAGTAACGACTCGAAGCGCAGCGATCCTGAAATTATTTCAGCCCTAGACAGGATTCGAACCCGGACCGCCGTAGTGTGTGTGCGTGTGTGTGTGTGTGTGTGTGTGTGTGTGTGTGTGTGTGTGTGTGTGTGTGTGTGTGTGTGTTTAATGAGGTCAAAGTAAAGAAGACGAGCAAACGGAGAAGGTACCCAGGATTTGAACTGAAAGACGATATGACGGAGAGGGGTGAAAGTGGTCAGAAACTTGTTGGTGGGCGTAAACCTCTTGAAAGAATGAATCAGGAAGTGGTACATTGGTTGGCTCTTATAAAGGCAAGGATATGTATATATATATATATATATATATATATATATACATATATATACATATATATATATCATATATCAATCAATCAAATCAGCCATCCTGAGTCCACTGCTAAACAAAGGCCTTCTTCATAGCATTCCATGATTCACAAGACCGTACTAACCTCTGCCACGGCACTCCTGCAAACTTCTCGACCTCGTCTCTCTACTTTCTGTCTGGTCTCCCTCTTCCACGCTTCCTATCTCGCGGCGTCCACCCAGTAACACACTTAGTTCATCGCTCATCAGTCGTTCGCACTAACTTACCTGCCCAATTCCACTTTTATATATATATATATATATATATATATATATATATATATATAATATATATATATATATATATATATATATATATATATATATATATATATATATATATATATATATATATATATATATATATATGCGGAAGAGAAGTTGCACAAAAGGGAAAGGACTGATTGGTGTGTGCAAGAATAAGAAATAAAAAAAAAATCTGGATTGATAGGAAAGTGAGAATGAAGGCAGAGGATAGAGATTTGGAAATGGGGAGTGGGCTCCGATACTCGCGTGATCATGTTGGCAAATTATGAACGCTTGGGATGACTGACCGAAAAGAATATTGAAACGACTGAGAAATATTGTTATGGGAAGGCAAAGGACACAAAATATATATATATATATATATATATATATATATATATATATATATATATATATATATATATATATATATATATATATATATATATATATACACACAGGAACCCACAGTCGGAGAAAGAATAAACTTCGAATAAAGAAAAATCCTATATTTCGGCTATCAACTGTAGCCCTCTTCAGGAAAGTACATAAGATAGAGAACAGAGGGGACTTGTAAACTATAGTAAGAAGAAGTTTATTCTTTCTCCGACTGTGGGTTCCTGTGTGTAATTTACAAATGTGCTACTACATTTCTGTTTATATATATATATATATATATATATATATATATATATATATATATATATATATATATATATGACGTAAGTGAAATAGGAAACACAGGAGCCTTAGTCCGAGTTTATTCCTGACTAATTTCGCAGGTATGCTTTTTCAAGGTATGCTTTGAAACTAGTCAGGAATAAACTCGGACCAAGACTCCTGTGTTTCCTACTCCACTTATGTCAACCTGTCAGAAAATCTCAACATATATGTGTATATGTGTGTGTATATATATATATATAAAAAAATATATATATATATACAGGATATATATATGTATATATGTATATATATATGTATATATGTATATATATATGTATATATATATATATATATATATATATATATATATATATATAATCGACAAGTTAAAGATATGTAGAAAAAGCTTTGATGTCGACGGTATGAAAAGAGCATTCTATGGAGATGATATGAATACGTCAAAAGAATAGATAACGATGGAGTGAATGAATTCACATTTCATAGTAATCAAAATATAAACAATTAAGTAAATAGAACACATACACACGCACACACACACACTGAGATGGAGCTGACATGACTAGCAAAAAAAAAAAAAAAGAGAGAGAGAAAGAGAAAAAGAGAGAGAGGGCTCCGCGCTCTGCTGTGGTTGTGCGACATGACGTGGTCGAAAAAGTGCTCGAACCGTGACCTAAGAAAAGGTGACGTCACGACCTTGTAAACAAAACAGAGGTGCATCTTGGGTTGCCTTTCCACGTAAGAAAGCTCGACGCTCCCTCGACCATTCTTTTCAGTTCTCGGATTCATTCCTGTCAAAGGCGCATTTGCCAAGAACATATCATTCATTGTCAGTAATTTTCTTTCAGTGCCTCAGTAGCCATGGCTACACGAGTTTTAGTTTTTATATCGTCTCAAACCGAGGAAAAGGTTCTGAAGAATGTGGAACGACAGATCACTCCATTGCCGAAGTGGAAGCCCGCTCACAAAAAGCACCAAGAATGGAGGAGACTGTAAGAGGCCATAAGACCTACACTAGGCAGTTCCATGTCCCTTACCACCTATCATCCCCATCCATAAGGCTATCTGATCCTCTCTTAGAACAAACAGTTGGAGTCACATGGAGAATTGTCACTCCAGAACGCCAACATGAAGGATTGTCACCACATGAGATCCCACCAGAAGAATTGTCACCCCAGTACGCCAAATATTAAGTGGAATAAAGATTAGGTTAATCTAGGTTGAATGAGGGTTATACTTATTGTCATCAACTTACACAACCGAAGAATTGTCACCCTAGGATGACCCACATGAAGAATTGTCACCCTAGGATATCCCACATGAAGAATCGTCACCCTAGGATGACCCACATGAAGAATTATCACCCTAGGATAGCCCACGTGAAGAATTGTCACCCTAGGATGACCCACATGAAGAATTGTCACCCTAGGATGACCCACATGAAGAATTGTCACCCTAGGATGACCCACATGAAGAATTGTCACCCTAGGATGACCCACATGAAGAATTGTCACCCTAGGATGACCCACATGAAGAATTGTCACCCTAGGATAGCCCACATGAAGAATTGTCACGCTAGCCCACATGAAGATTTGTCACCCTAGGATAGGTCACATGAATTGTCACCCTAGGATGCCTCACATGAAGAAATGTCACCCTAGGATCACCCACATGAAGAATTGTCACCCTAGGATCTCCCACATGAAGAATTGTCACCCTAGGATGACCCACATGAAGAATTGTCACCCTAGGATATCCCACATGAAGAATTGCCACCCTAGGATGACCCACATGAATAATTGTCACCCTAGGATGACCCACATGAAGAATTGTCACCCTAGGATATCCCACATGAAGAATTGTCACCCTAGGATGACCCACATGAAGAATTGTCACCCTAGGATGACCCACATGAAGAATTGTCACCCTAGGATGACCCACATGAAGAATTGTCACCCTAGGATGACCCACATGAAGAATTGTCACCCTAGGATAGCCCACATGAAGAATTGTCACCCTAGGATGACCCACATGAAGAATTGTCACCCTAGGATGACCCACATGAAGAATTGTCACCCTAGGATATCCCACATGAAGAATTGTCACCCTAGGATGACCCACATGAAGAATTGTCACCCTAGGATGACCCACATGAAGAATTGTCACCCTAGGATGACCCACATGAAGAATTGTCACCCTAGGATGACCCACATGAAGAATTGTCACCCTAGGATGACCCACATGAAGAATTGTCACCCTAGGATGACCCACATGCAGAATTGTCACCCTGTCGAAATATTTGGTGACTATTCTTCATGTGACTCACCAATTGTTTCATCGCTGACTACATTGTTACTAAGTCTATTTCATTCGTTAACCACTCTCTTGGTAAACCAGTTCTTGCGAGACGTTTGTCGGGCACTGGGCTCACGAGGACATGACAACAATGCCGTTGCTATGCATCTCTTCAGAACTCCTCTCCCGCACTACCTCGCTCTGCGGAACTGCTCCTGGCGTTCGTAGAGTCTGTCGGCCACATTGCAAAGCACCTCAGCCTTCGTCCCACGCTCTTTCCTCGGCCAACTGCCCCCAGGGAATCAGCTGACACATCCGCCTTTCATTACTAAAGTAAAGGCGATATTACACTGAGGTATTTTTCCTCCGACTGTTGGAGCAGATTTGCAGCCCGCAGCTTTCGGGAATGAATCAGATTTGCTGGAGGAAAATAGTTTTCCTCCATCATATCAAATATATTCTTCGTAAACTGTTGAGAAAATAAAATAGCTTGACTGATTTTACGGCGGGAAAGGTTCTGGAGGTGAGCGGTACCGCCGATTAATTGGAGGTCGGAGGAAAAATAGCCCAGTGTGATAACGCCTTCATAAATTTGGCGCTGTCTTCAGGATGGCTGTTTACACATTTGTTCGAACTGCCGTTGGCCGATTTTATTCAGCTAAGGAGCGAATTTGGTACCAATTGGGGGTCGCGTTCGGTCGAGACCTCATCAGTTGTATAGAATCACTCAACTCTAGCTTCAACAAAGACACATGAACCTTACCATCGTGAAAACAGTTTCAAGGCTAATGAAAACGATTACCTGCTCATTACGGACCCCGGTCATTACTTAAAGAAAGTCGTCAATTCAAGATGTTACCGGCTTTCATCACACGCTAAAAGTGATGACTGTCTCATTACATGATCAAACATGGTATCATTAGTGATGAGAAATCACCACGTGTAGTAGGAGTGAATTCCCACAACAGAAATTAACATCACTTAAAAGCCAGTGTTCATGACAGTGCAGCAGCCAGACTCTGGAATGGAGACTCTTTCCATGCGGTCTGGAAAGGCCTTTCAGAAATGGAGACCAAGAAAGAAAGAAAGAAAGAAGTCGATATTCTTCTGCTGTGGCTGAGCCTGGCTGCAGGAGGAACTTAACCCACAAACGAGAGGGAAAAATGAAACTAATTGGTTTGCACGCCCTCCAAAGTCACGTCTGGGTCATCAAGTTGTAAGACGTCCAAGATAAAGACTTCTAGTGGTATGGCTAAATTATACACCAGTGAGCATCATAGCCCTGCGGTCATTCGCAAGGGGTCGTCGCTGGCTCACCAGAAGAGGAGCAAGTGTCTCTTGTTGCATTCCATGTCTGAAGGGATGAGGTGTACGCGTTCTTCGCTGGGGTACAGTAGACCTTTTCTTGTATAAGTGACTTGATCCGCTAAGCGTATTCTTCGGGAGTTTTCCCTTGGCTTCGCTTCAAGCAACGTAGTGACAGGGACTCCTGCAATTACATTTAATTGGGAGAGAGAGAGAGAGAGAGAGAGAGAGAGAGAGAGAGACCCTTTGAGGATAATTGCATGCTAGTGGAGCCTACAAACATCCCAGTACTTAATGCAACTCTTGCGTTGTAAAGTGAAATAAGTTATCTATGTATATCGGTACGTGAGCGCACACACACACATACACACTCGCTTGCACCTACGCACGCACAAACACTGGCAACACACCTTGCATAAGATAATGTCTGCAAATGTGCGGGAAACCATATGAGGAAAAAGCCATGACAGAAAACAGAATTGTTGCATGATGAAGCATGCTTCACTTGAACCGCTCAGAATTTACGAACACAGACAGTTTAGGAGTATGTGAATATATATATATATATATATATATATATACATATATATATATATATATATATATGTATATATATATATATGTATATGTATATATTTATATGTATATATATATATATGTATACATATATGCATGTATGTATGTATATATTTATATGTATATATATATATATATATATATATATATATATATATATATACATATATGTGTGTGTGTGTGTGTGTATGCGATTATGTGTATGCGTGTGCACATTTCAAAAAGTCAGGTATCGATAATCTTACAAAATTTATTTTTCAGAGCATTCATCAGAATACATTTAGTAGAGAAGAGTTGCGTCTGGTAAAGTACCTCACCGTAACCCAGGGGTCAAAGGTTGCACGTGAGGACGTTATGTTTAGTGTTAGTAGACTGATCTCGGCACTTGATGCCACTGACACTTGGTGCCTGCCTGCGCGTGGCACAAGGGACCTTTGTGGCACTCAGGGTCTGCCGGGTGAAGAGTCTGCCGGGGTCTGCGTTGAGCTTCTCAAGCTTCGCATAGTAACAAAGTGTTCATGTCTTGAAGACCCACTGCAGGGACTACCTACCCCCCTTGGGTAGAATACAGGTTTTGGATCTTTTCCATTATACGACATGCAGTTGATTTCAACAACTTAAAAGAGGTAGGAAATTAATATTAATCTGAAACCCAATCTAACCTGACTTAATCTAACCTAACCTAACCTGACCTGACCTGACCTGACCTAACCTAACCTAACCTAACCTAACCTAACCTAACCTAACCTAAAAATTCTGCATGCCGTAAAAATGGAAAAGACCCCAGGTTTTACTCGTACTTCAATAAATCACTTTCTTTGATGGTGTGTTGGTGTGAACCCATTCGGAAGCCTGAGCTTATGACGAAGCTATTGTACAAATGCTTCAGCAAGTGTCAGACAATTCTAGTCAAAGGATTACAAAGGATTATAAAGGCGGAGCATGCCGACAGGAGACCTTTTGGTCCATATCTAGGTCGAATGTGAAAAAAAAAGTAAATAAGAACTATAATAATGTAAATAACAAATAAAATACATCTTCGAAATCCACAGAATTCATAGTTCGAGCAAGATGATCGAACCTGTCGAGAGCTGTTTGGGATGGGAAGGGTGTTTGCATGGGAGATTGCCCGGAGAGACATTGGGGTACAAGTGCCGGCGTGTGAGTGAAGCAACGCGCCTACTGGCGTACGCCCCCCGATTGATGAAGATGATATGTGAGGAGGATTCGAACTTCTATTTTGTCTTGAGTCTGCACACACACACACACACACACACACACACACACACACACACACACACACACACACACACACACACACACACACACACACACACACACACACACCCGCCCAGGGCTGCAATAATTTCAGTACCGTTGCGCTGCGAGTCGATACTACAACTCGTGGGTGTAAGGTCACAATATTACCCATATATCGGTCATATATGAGCTCTGGGCTCTCTTTCGGGAGGGAAATAGCTGTGGATCACGAGTCCAACAGGTGATCCAAGACCATGGTGATTCACACAAACTGCTGGAAATGATAGTTTGATATTAGTCAGGACAAAAATATACAAAATATGTCATAATGTTGACGAGGTTAGCTCGGTACAAGTCTCCTACCTTCTTTGTCTTGTATGAAATGTCTGCAAGTCGTGTTTTATGACAAACCAAATCCTTTGTAAGATAAGTGACATGATTTCAGGTTTTGGGTGTTTTGTTTCCATCGAGTTTTTTTTATGTATTTATTTAGTCATCTATTCATTTTATTTGTTTATTGTTTTTTATTTATTTGTTCATTTTTGTCGGGTTCAGCGGTGGGTGCCTGTATGCTGATCTTGCAGAATGGACGTCTAAAAGAATCGTCTCCACAGGTCATTTTCATATACCATCAACACCCTCACCTTCGCTTGCAGGTGGAACCTTGAGAGGCTGGCGGTCGATCTCTGGATCGAAACCAAGATGATCAATTCTGACTGCATTTCCTCCTTTTTTTTCTACTATCCTCCTACTCCTCCTCCTCCTCCTCCTCCTCTTACTCCTCTTCCTCCTCCTCCTCCTCCTCCTCCTCCTCCTCCTACTCCTCCTCCTCCTCCTCCTCCTCTTACTCCTCTTCCTCCTCCTCTTACTCCTCCTCCTCCTCCTCTTCCCTCTTCTGCTCCTCGTCCTCCTCCTACTGTTTTTTTCTCCTTATCGTCTTCCTTCTCCTCCTCCTTCTATTACTTCTCCTTCTGCTCCTCTTCCTCCTGCTCCTCTTCCTCTTTACTCCAACTGCTCTTTCACTTCTCTTTTTCTCGTCTTCCTCCTACTCTTTTTCATCCCTCTGCTCCTCTTCCTCCAACTGCTCTTCTTTCTCCTCTTCTTCCCTCTCCTCTCTCTCCTCCATCTGCTCCTCTTCCTCCTACTGCTCCTCTTTCTCCTCCTCGTCTTCCTCCTCTTCCTCCTCCCTCTGCTCCTCTTCTTCATGTTCCTTCTCCTACTTGTCTTCTTTCTCCTCTTCTTCCCTTTCCTCTCCCTCTCTCCTCCATCTGCTCCTCTTCCTCCTCCTACTGTTCCTCTTTCTCCTCCTCGTCTTCCTCCTCTTCCTCCTCCCTCTGCTCCTCTTCTTCTTGTTCCTTCTCCTACTTCTCTTCTTTCTCCTCCTCCTCCTCCTCCTCCTCCTCCTCCTCCTCCTCCTCCTCCTCCTCCGCGAAAGAAACAAACCCACAACATTACAAAACAGACAAAACACCAACCTTGCTTTCCATAAAGACCTTTGGGAGGGACCACAGACTGTAGCTACATTTCGTCGCTGGTATCCAGCACTTCTATCCTTGGGGACATTGCCGCGCTGAAAAGGTGAAGTCGTAGAAGATTTAAGGAAATTTTAAGTAAGACTGAAAGAAAATGGGATACTAGTTTAAGATGCTCGCAAGCCGAACATATTAGAGCGTCGCTTCTTGCGGCGGAGGTCGAGGTGGCGGCAGTACAAGCCCTACCACCAGCGAGTTGGACCAAGGGAATGTTGAATTAAATTCCACGCTACAAAGTCCTCTGTAAGGGGCGCCGTCCTAGCCTCCTGATAGGGACAGTTCGCAATGCTAAACCGAATCATCAATCACTTGTGTATTTATTGATTTTCAATATCGATTACAAGTTACGTGTCGACTTCGAAAATACTCCTGATGATTTGTAGTGGAGTAGCATGACGTACTCGATTCGATGAACGTTTTTTTTCCGATTTGAACATAAAGGTATCTCTATAGGATGGAAGTTCATTGTGTGTGTGTGTGTGATTCACCATGGTCTAGGATCACGTGTTGGACTCGTGATCGACAGCTATTTACCTGTCGGAAGAGAGCTCAGAGCTCATATATGATCGATCTATGGGTAATGCACGCACACACACCCAGCTCCCCACCCACGAGAGTTGGAGTAACAACTAGCAGTGCAGCGATACTGAAATTATTTCAGCCCTGGGCGAGATTCGAACTCGGACCTCCGTAGTGGCGACCGGGAACTCTACTAACTGTGCCATCGAGTCGTTGTGTGTGTGTGTGTGTGTGTGCGCGCACGCGCGTGTGTACATACATATAATGTAATTATATTGTATATAAACTAAAAACCCACTGTCGGTGAAACTAAAAAACTGAGTTGTTCTGTATATTACGACCACAGTCCTAGACAACCACGGATTCTAGTCTTAATATACAAAACAACTCCGTTTTCAGTTTCTTCGATAGTGGGATTTTATTCCTTGTTGCATTTACTTTCTTCATATATTCATACACACACACACACACACACACACACACACACACACACACACACACACACACACACACACACACTCGGTGGCGCAATTGGTAGAGCGCTGAACTGCTAGCATGGTGGTGCCCGTAGTACTTGGTTCGAATCCTGCCCAGGGCCGAAATTATTTCGGTACCACTGCGCTTCGGGTCGTTACTCTGACTCTCGTGGGCGGGGAGTTGGGTGTGTGTGTGTGTGTGTGTGTAAGGTCATAGCATTACCCATAGATCGGACCTACGAGCTCTGAGCTCTCTTCCGAGAGGGAAATAGCTGTCGATCACGAGTCCAACACGTGATCCAAAGACCAAAGTGAATACACACACACACACACACACACACACACACACACACACACACACACACACACATATATATATATATCTATATATATATATATATATATATATATAATGTGTGTGTGTGTGCCTGTAATGTATGCCATGCATATATTTGTATATTTTACGTTTGTACATTTTATACATTTTTGTGTGTGTGTGTTTGTGTGTGTGTGTGTGTGTGTGTGTGTGTGTGTGCGTGTGTGTGTGTGGTTGTTTCTCACCATTGTTCTTTAGCCGGAGGCTTCAGAGACCTCAAGGTTCCACACATCTCTGTCTTTTTCTTGGCTCTTCTTCCTTGCGCCTCACCGACTTCACTCCAACGATACAATGGAAGAGGTGACAAGCAAGGAGACCTTCTGGTCCATGACACCTCTGGCGCCAACCCTCTTGCTTTGTGTATCCAACTCAAACACGAGTTGCCTCAGAAACGTATAATCCTTTCGTGTTACTGTTTAGTAGAGCGAAAGATTAAACCTCATTAGAAAGCCATTGGTCATGGAAGGTGGTTAATCCATTTAGATTTAATCTCTTTAGTTTTAAGTTAGGAACGTGTAAGGAGAAGGGCGTCAAGGCAGCCAGAATTAAAAGTAAAAATGGAACTTGGTACGGAAGGGATTTTTGAGATTTTGAGTAAAAGGTTGTCATCTGTAGAAAGTGTTTAGTCTCGTGAGTCCACTGCAGGATCGTCGGCCTATCCCATTGAAAAGTATTATGGAAATACACGATGGTCTCAGCTGAGTAGGATCATGTGTGTGTGTGTGTGTATTCACTTGGTCTTTGGATCACGTGTTGGACTCGTGATCGACAGCTATTTCCCTCCTGGAAGAGAGCTCAGAGCTCGTAGGTCCGATCTATGGGTAATGCTTTGACCTTTCACACACACACACACCCAACTCCCCGCCCACGAGAGTCAGAGTAACGACCCGAAGCGCAGCTGTACCGAAATTAATTTCGGCCCTGGGCAGGATTCGAACCAAGCACTACGCGCACCACCATGCTAGTAGTTCATCGTTCTACCAACTGCGCCACCGAGTCGTGTGTGTGTATGTGTGTGTGTGTGTGTGTGTGTGTGTGTGTGTGTGTGTGTGTGTGTGTGTGTGTGTGTGTGTGTGTGTGTATGTATGTGTGTATATGCGTTATGGTGATACATACGTACATACATACATGCATACATACATATATCAAGGACTTTTTCTCCCTAATATGGGAGTTATCCGAAGACAAAGGCATAAATCCACCCCCGCCCATCTCATCTCCACATACTCCACCCATCTATCTCCACATACTCCACTCCCATTCACCACCCCTCCCTCCATCTTTTCTTGGTTTCTGGATGACGGGTCATCCCTGCATCTCACCCACTGCCCTGGGTCAGAGGCAATGCAGGAAGGTACAGCGCATCCACAGCAAGGCCGCTTCATTTAATCAGCGACCCCACTCTCCGTCTCCTCATGAAGAAAAAGAGAAGACGGGGAGAAATCCCTTCGGGCTGCGTCAAAATATCATTCACGCATACTCCCTAACTCCCCCACCCCCATCCCCACCCACTCGGAAGTAATAATGACAACAACAATAACAATGATAATGATAATAATAATGATGAAGATGATGATGATGATGATGATGATGATAATAATAATAATAATATAATAATGATATAATATGATAATAGAATAATATAATAATATAATAATGATATAGATGATAATAGTAATGATAAGAATAATTAACAATTGATAATATAATAATAATAATAATAATAATAATATAATGATAATAATAATAATTATAATAATAATAATAGGTTTATAGAGTTACTAGTAATACACTGACAATGCACGATTCGAGTTAATTTTAGGACTAGACTAAATTGAGTTGATAATGTGCACTATGGATGGAAAGGCGCTCTTCTTGTAGCGATCAGTCCTCGGCGCTCTGATGTGTGTGTGTGTGTGTGTGTGTGTGTGTGTGTGTGCGTGTGTGTGTGTGTGTGCGCGCATGTACCATTAGTCAGAATAGAGTCTATAAAGTATGTTCGAAGTCTGAAATGGTGAAATAGCTGAAACCTCTTTATGGCAGAAATCTGCCCTTAGACGAATAAGGTCGTGGTGTCATGAGCCTGAATCAGATTACCAAAATGGCATCACTCTTCGAACTTACTAATTTGTCTTTTAAGCGGGCTATACACGATCAGTATTATTGCGCAATATTCCGTATAGTGCAATATTTAATGAAGTAGGGATAGTATTGAAGAATGACACAATATATTGAAGACGTCAAATGTACAGGACAAACGTGTGCTTATTCAATACTTCCTACATCGTCAATAATATTGTACAATACGGAATATTGAGAGAGAGGGAGAGAGAGAGAGAGAGAGAGAGAGAGACTTGCACTGGTAGGGAATCAGGTTTGTCTTAAGTCTGGAGCCTGAACCAGTAAATCTTGACTCAGATTACTTTGTGTCCTGGCGGAAGCAATCCTGTTTACCAGACGATTCCCTTCAGATAAGGGACCCCATCTTGACACAAACAACAGTCGGTGGTATTCTTAAGAAAATCCTTGTATAAATCTTATCTTAAATAAATCTTATATATAAATCCTTGGAAGGGAAAGATTTTTTCTTAAGAATATCACCATAAGAATCTTACAGTGGTATTCTTAAACAAAATCTTTCCTTATATAAATCCTTCCTTATCTTGGAAGGGAAAGAATTTTTTTTAAGAATACCACCGAGTGTTCATTACCGAAACGTGACTCTCTAAATTAATATAAACAAAATTTGGGTTTATCTAAAACACTAAGTGTGGGCGGAACCTTTATTAGTACGACGTTTCGGTTTTTACAGATTTATCAAGTACATAGTCATGGTTCGCACATCTCTGAAAATAAATAGGAAGATATGGGGGAACGGGGGAGGTCATTGGGGCCTTGGAAAGGTTGAGGAGGAGAGGGGGCAATTGTCTGTGTGTATGGCATTTGTTCACTCTCGAAGTTGGGGCAATTGTCTTGTGTATGACATTTGTTCACTCGAAGTGGGACAATTGTCTGTGTGTGTGACATTTGTTCACTCTCGACGTGGGGGCAAATGTCTGTGTGTATGACATTTGTTCACTCGACGTGGGGTCAAATGTCTGTGTGTATGACATTTGTTCACTCTCGATGTGAGGTTCCGTACTCACATGGAGTTTCTTTAGATGGACTTGTCGGAAACTGTCGTTTGCATATGAATTTTATGTTAAATAAGATGCGTCTAACGCAGCTGTTCTTAACCTGGGGAACCTGTGCCCCCAAAAGGTACGAAACCTTAAACCTGAGGTGTACGAGACATGTTAGTCAGTGCATGGTATTGTATATTTACAATGAGAAAAGCAAAGTAAGGTTTGTATCACCAATCCTTTTCCATATATTTGCACTGCATTTGTATTGGATGGGGGTAAGAGACATGATAGCCAGTGCATGGTGCTGTATATTTAGAATGAGAAAGCAAATTAGATTTGTATCACTAATCCTTTTCATATTTTGCATTGTACGGCACGGACACTGAAAAAGGTGAAGAACAACTGGTCCAACGGAATTTCGAGATTAGACTAAAGTGTCATTTCTGTGTTAGTGTGTTAGCCTACTTGTTCAGAAATTAAATGGAATTATGAATAGGTGAACTTTTATCTGAACACTCAATATCTGGTGGACGCCAGAGAAATTGACCTGGCAAACAGTTCTATGAGTGATGTAAATCCGAGGACAGGTGATGTAAAACCGAGGACTGATGATGTTCGACCGAGGACGGAGAGAAAAACAAAATGGTCATATTAATTGAACTAAGAAAAAATGGAAGTTAACCTACATACGTTTGACTAACGAGGTAAACATGAGCGTGCGCGCACGGACACAGACACACACACACACACACACACACACACACACACACACACACACACACACACACACACACACACACACACACACACTCGGTGGCGCAGTTGGTAGAGCGATGAACTACTAGCATGGTGGTGCCCGTAGTGCTTGGTTCGAATCCTGCCCAGGGCCGAAATTATTTCGGTACAGCTGCGCTTCGGGTCGTTACTCTGACTCGTGGGCGGGGAGTTGGGTGTGTGTGTGTGTGTGTGTAAGGTCATAGCATTACCCATAGATCGGACCTACGAGCTCTGAGCTCTCTTCCAGGAGGGAAATAGCTGTCGATCACGAGTCCAACACGTGATCCAAAGACCAAGTGAATACACACACGTACACGCACGCATGCACGCACATATGGTATGTGTGTGTGAAGACCTCCCGTGAAATCAAGGCCAGCTATCTATGAGTCACGGAAGAGGGTGGATGAGACCTTTGTTCAGCGATGAGCTTGATATGGCTGATATGATGTGATATGGTAAGTGGCTTCTAAGAAGAGAATCGAAACAGTATTGCCAGACGGGACCCTACGAGTGTTGCCTTTTGGCTAGAAAGCATTTAAGAACATAAGGATGAAGGAGGCTGCAAGAAACCATAAGACCTAAACTAGGCAGTTCCATGTCCATGACCACCTATCATTCCCATCCATAAAGTTATCTAACCTTTTCTTAAAACAATAGTTTCAGTACTCACTACATGGTTACTAAGTCTATTCCATTCGTTAACCATTCTACTGATAAACCAATTCTTGCCTATTTCCTTCTTAAATCTAAATTTGTCCAATTCAAATCCTTTACTACGAGTCCTGCCCTGCTGTCTTAACATGATGACCTTGTGTTAAGGCAACAGGGCAAATTTGAAAACATGTGAGGAATTCTTTGCCTGTAGCCTATGTCCGGAGCGCAAATTTTGTTAATCAGTCTATAAGTTAGAACTTTCAAGGAAATTGACTAAGGAGACGTAGACAAAGCAGAGAAAGCAATTTAGAAATCAAAATGTTAGGAATGACACTGGAAGACAAGAAGAAGTCAAGTTTGGTAAGAGATCAAAGAAAAGTGAAAAGGAAATGCAGAGGCTATAAAAAAGGGGGAAGTGGAATTAGGCAAAGCTGACAAACGGAAAGGAGGATGGGGTATGGGAAAGAAGGTGGAGAGACGAGATAGAGAGATTTGCATGGGTAGTGTGGCAAGGGTTAGACTCTAAATGGCTGATTGATACACACACACACACACACACACACACACACACACACACACACACACACACACACACACACACACACACACACACACACACACACACACACACACACACACACACACACACACACACACACACACACACACACACACACACACACACACACACACACACACACACACCTCTCTCTCACACACACACACATGCAGGAAAAGAAGCAACGATTGTTGAATCCCGTCTCCTACTCTCTTACACTCAAATTCAATGAATTTGTGTGCGCGTGTGTGTGTCTGTATGTATGTGTATGTGTATGTATATGTGTGATTCACCAAGGTCTTGGATCACGTGTTGGACTCGTGATTGACAACTATTTCCCTCCCGGAAGAGAGCTCAGAGCTCGTATATGACCGATCTATGGGTAATGTTGTGACCTTACACGCACACACACGCCCAACTTCCCGCCCACGAGAGTTGGATTAACGACTCGCAGCACAACGATACTGAAATTATTTCAGCCCTGGGCGGGATTCGAACTCGTACCACCGTAGTGACGGCCGGGAACTCTACCACTATGGTACGAGTCACGTTTGCATACATATATGTATACACACAGGCATTGCATGCAATTGTCATTGTATTGGGGACCACGGAAGATCTTGAAGGAGGCCTTTGTTCAGCAGTGGACTATGAATGGTAAAGTGGACAATTGGATTGGGTGGATGAGGTGGAGGTGGAGGGGGAGGGGAGCTCTGTCCTTGCAGAAGGCAATTCCTTCGTCTTTGCTCTTGCTTTTGTTGCGAGAGTTAATGACGTCATTGTTACGAATATCTTCGTCGTTTCACTTCTTCCGTTCTTCGGGTTTTAGCGATTCAGTGTGATTGGAACGGTTTTAAAGAGGAATATAACGATTTTTTATTATTGTCATTGATAACATTGTTATATTATTATCATAATTATTATTACTATTATGATTGGCATTTTGGTTAATATTATGTGTATTATTATGATTATGATTATCATGATAATGATTATTATGGTTATGATTATTATCATTATTATTATGGTTATTATTCTTATTATGGTTGTTGTGATTATGATTTTTATTATTATTAGTATATTGCTATTGTCATTATTATTATTTATCATTATTACTATAGTCTCATCGTCGTCGTCGTCGTTGTTCTTGTTCTTTGGAATTCTTACGACTCCTTATGAATGGAACAGTTTTGATGAGGGATATTATTATTAATAAATCTTATCATTTATTGGGGTCACAATGGTTGCTATCACTTACAGACCCTGTCATCAGTGACTTTGTATTTTTAGTTGGGAAACTGGAGAAATATTGCTACGTGGACCTTATAAATGCAAAGATTCAAGGTTGTGTGTGTGTTTGCGTGTGTGTGTGTGTGTGTGTGTGTGTGTGTGTGTGTGTGTGTGTGTGTGCATACCTTTGATATTTTAATTCCAGTTACATAAATGTGGCAGTGTTCTTCTCCATCTGTATTTTAAGGTGTGTACAGAGGCCCCTGTGCGATACAGAGACATCATGGTCACTGCACGGTGCCAACCTAGGGATTTGTGTATTTTCCATTTCACCGAGACATCCACTGGCAACACTCACGATTGCGGTTTTCAAGGGAAAGTGCTTGGGGGGGGCACCGTCATTTGTGTGTGTGTGTGTGTGTGTGTGTGTGTGTGTGTGTGTGTGTGTGTGTGTGTGTGTGTGTGTGTGTGAACGTGTGTGTTTACGTGTGTGTGTGTGAGTTCGTGTGTTTAAGCATGTGTTTGTGAGCATTGTGTGTGTGAGCATGTGTGTGATTGTGTGTGTGTATGTATATGTTTGTGAGCGTGTGTGTATGTGTGTGTTGGGGGGTGCGTGCGCGCGTGTATGTGTGTGTGTGTGTGTGTGTGTGTTTATGTGTGTGGGGGTGCGCGCGCGCGTGTGTGTGTGTGAGCGATTGTATGTGAGCTTGTGTGAGTGTGAGAGAGGGAGAGACAGTGAGAAACGGAAAGAAAAAGAGGAAAAGAAAAAGAGAGAGACACAGAGTGCGTGGTGTGAATTGATGGAACACATTACACACTGCCTTGAAAGCTTGTGGGATCTTGATGGTTCTTGACAATGCTGCAATGATGATGTGGAATACCAAATGTATGATGCAAATGTCGATTTCTTTTCCTGCTCCAGAACTAGAAATACTTCAAGGCCTGAAGAACACTTAGAGACAAATTAGCTATTCCGTTGTAATGAGCATGTTTTTGAATATATGTGTGTATATATATATATATATATATATATATATATATATATATATTATATATATATATATATATATATATATATATGTTATATGTGTGTGTCTATGCATTTGAGTAAATAATGGGTTAATTACTCAAATAACGGGTTAATTTAGGAAAGGCCCGTGGCTCGCACCCCCAAAAAATCTTTTAGTATCATCCGTAGTTACAATGACTAGTGATTTTTTTTTTATTATTCCCACATGTCTATGAGGTATAGTTTGATTTGATAACTCTTGCTAGGTGGTAAGTTAGTGCTAGTAATTACTAGTATATGATCACGAATGTGTGACACGGAATTGAACAAGGTTTTGTAATGGTAAGAATGGTAGGAAGAATTCCAAGCGGTATGGAAAGATTTATCAATGTAACATTTTTTTTTAAATAAGAAAACGAAGTACTTTCTTCGTTTGACTAAAATCTTCCCCCAAATTATTCAACACAAAAAATATCTCTAGCAATTCACGAAACCATTTTGGCTCTTTTAAGAACTATCTTTTTGCAATCGCCCTATAATTTTATTTTATCATAGGAAATCTTCTCTGTGCGTTCATTGATACTTATATAAACACGTGTGCATTTACATGTGTACGTTTGTGCGAACCCACGTACATGTATGTGAATTTTCCTTTACTAAGATCAGAATTATTTTCTGTCTGTGCCAAATATCCTCGAAGTTTTTCATTGTCTTTAGTACATAATTATATATATTGGTAGCCAATCCTGTAATTTCATATTTTCATTTGGAATCTCATGCTTTCATGTTAAAAATAGATTACCCATGACAAACTAACCTTAGGATAAACACCTAAGCAAGATGCTGTAACGATTATAATTTATTTTATATTATTTGTTTTTGTTTTGTTATCATTTGTCTGATTTTCATTTATTATTAGTTATATGTCAATTTATTATTATTTACTATTTACCTGTTTGTTTATTATTTAACTATACCTATGCATTTATTTATGTATTTTATTTGTTATTTACATTATTATAGTTTTTATTTATTATTTTATTATGATTTTTTCGCATCCGACCTAGATATGGACCAAAAGGTCTCCTGTCGGCATGCTCCGCCTTTGTAATCCTTTGTAATCATATGGTCCTCGTATGTGGACATTTACATATACATATCTTTGTATGTGTATATTTGATATAAGCTTTGTACCTGTTCGATATTCAGTAAATTATATTTGTCTATCGTGTCATTCTTCCCATTTTCTATAGCTCCAGGAGTAAGCAAGAAAAGAGGGGAGGAGGGTTGGTGAACGGAAGTGGAGTATGTGTGGATAAAATGGATGGGAGTGGATTTATGCCATTTGATTTTGGCTACCTCCCTTGTAAGGGGCTAAAAAGCCCTTGATATATGTACGTATATATGATTATTTTTTCATATTCATTGTTCTATATTTTTATTTATTCATTTATCTCCAGGTGGCCTACTTAGCACAGGTTCAAAGGGAACAGAATACGCATTTGTTTCTGCTGTAATGCGTAAGGTCGTTACGCTAAGAGCGTACATGCACTTAGTAGGCTTGTTGTGTTCACGTGGTCAAAGAATGCAGGGACGAGTATATGTGTATACGATGAAGGCCGTGCGTAAGATATAAATATACGCGTGTGTATGTTCGTGTGTGTGTGTGTGTGTGTGTGTGTGTGTGTGTGTGTGTGTGTGTGTGTGTGTGAATCACCATGGTCTTGGATCACGTGGTGGGCTTGTAATCGACATCTATTTTTTACCGTAAGAAAGCTCAGGGCTCATATATGACCGATCTATGGGTAATGCTGTGACCTTGCACGCACACACGCACTCAACTCCCCGCCCACGAGAGTTGGAGTAACGACCCGAAGCGCAGCGATACTGAAATTATTTCAGCCCTGGGCGGGAATCGAACTCGAACCGCCATAGTGGTGGCAGGGAACTCTACCACTGCGCCATCAAGTTGTGTGTGTGTGTGTGTGTGTGTGTGTGTGTGTGTTGCTTTCATGTTTGTTAAACTGTACGTGCACTCACACACACGCTTGGAAGCTTATGTATGTTAATACGTACCGTACCCTGAGACTGCAAAGGTCATGTTCTGTAATCCCAAAGCCGGAGTGTGTCGTACACAGGTTGAGTTTTGGTTCCTTTTGTGTAGTTTTAGATAAAAAAAAAAGTTCGCTCGGTCACACACATACACACACACACACACACACACACACACACACACACACACACACACACACACACACACACACATATATATATATATATATATATATATATATATATATATATATGTGTGTATATGTGTGTGTGTGTGTGTGGTGTGTGTGTGTGTGTGTGCTTGGGTGAGAAGAGGAAAGACTGAAGTCTTAATCCGAATTTTATTCATGACTAGTTTCACCACTAGCTTTTTAAAAAAGAAAAACGCTCCAGGGCTAGAAGAGTCATATATGTATGTGTGCATACCTTTCCTAATGGGAATTTACCTCATAATAAAAGGCAAACTATTTGACATACTGGAATGGTAGTGAAAATGATGAATGACAGTGAAATGAAAGAAAAGTTAGTAATGGTAAGGATATTTATTTGAAAGATATCAACTTTGTCGAGACAAAGTGGCAACAACCGAAGGGACCCATTTTGTATTTTGGGACAAAACCCACCTTCGGTTTTTTGCCACATTGTCTTTCAAAGTAATTTTATTTGCCATGACTATGCTATTTTTTTTAAATGTCTACTTTATTCATCATCATCATCATCATTTCCTCTACCATTCCAATATATCAAATAATTTGTCTGTCATATTAATATATGAGGTTATTGCCAATGGGAAAGGTATGCACATATATATACATATATGCCACTTCTAGCCCTCTAGCACTATTCTTTGAAAAAATCTTGTAGCAAAACTAGTCAAGAATATATATACATACATATATACATATACATATACTCTTGTAGATAGACGGAATTGAATGATATTGCTGTTTCTGTTTACAAGAAAATATTCTTCCTGCATACATTAATATACACATATATATACACATACATATGCACATACACATACACATACATATACATATACATATACATATACAGTACATATATATATTCCAAAGTTGACTTATGCATCCGTACGTTAATACGGTAATGATAGTGCAAGCCTTACCCAGTGTCACCCCGCTTATGCAAATTACTTGACTCTGGATGCGATTCCCTTTGTGAAATGAAGAAGCCCTCATGGCTAAATCGTCTTGCGGTCCGCGCGTCGAACAAAGGAAATGTCTTTACCTTCGGCACCCTGAGGGGTCCCACAGGGTACAGTCTTGGGCCCCGCGGGTCCCAGGTGACCCAAACCGGGTTACAACTTGGGTTAATGGGTGAGCTGGATAAGAGTATGTTTACAGTTATGTGTATTTTTATTTATTTATTATTTTTTCTATTGAGTGATTACAATGCCGGAGCATACCGACAGGAGA
>NC_134810.1:36902789-36912789 GCF_046742065.1 Oratosquilla oratoria
CCCTATTTGTAAACCAATTCTTTCCCATTTCCTTCTTAAATCAAAATTTGTCCAATTTAAATCCAATACCGTAATGGATTTAAATTGAATTGACGCCGGGGAATGTGCAGGACAAGTACCGAAACGTTGCTTTGAAATGTCAGTTGTGGTGCGATAGGTAGCATCGTTGTTTTGTGATAAGACGACGCGCAGTTAAGGGTTCGAGTCCCAGTGGTAGAGTTGTTTAATTCTATTGTCAAAACTCCAGACAAACTTGTCATGAGTTCCACTGATGTCCTTTTGTTACCGACTGAATATCCCTGATGTCGCTACCCGTCTAGCCTGAGTTCCAACCCCCGAGATAGTATTGATTTATATTTTGTTTTCATAATGAATATTTTTCATTGTATCTTTACGTTTGACTGTATGTATACTTTGGTTTATTATTTTATGGTGTTAAGTATTTTGTAGACAGTCATTGATAGATAATGTTGAAAATATCACTTTACTATATTCCCTTACGATTTCCGGGCATTCTCTCGTAAGGTCATATTTACCGTTAAAGGGCATAACTATACACACACACACGCGCACACACACACGCACACACACACACACACACACACACACACACACACACACACACAAACACACACACACACACACACACACACACACACATATATATATATATATATATGTATGTATATATATACATATATACATATATATATATATATATATATATATATATATATATATATATATATATATTACTGTTGATGTTAATCTCTGTTTCTCTGGCTGGCGAGGAAGTAATGGGAGTCTTCACATTTCACGACATCTGCAGCAGAAGGCGAAACACAGGAAGGTGAAAGCAAGTGGCAACGCCTGATCGGTCGGGTCAGATGGTCGTGGGGAAAGATAAAACCCAATCGTCGACCCGAGCCGAGCCATGTGACCAGATAGGTGTCCCAAGGCGTGATCGGGTTTCGGCCATATTTGTAATTATTTCCTTCTCGGACTCGGGAGTCCTCTTCCTCCTCCCCCTCTTCCTCCTCCTCCTCCTTGTCCTCATCCCCCTCTTCCTCCTCCTCCTTGTCCTCATCCTCCACTTCCTCCTCCTTGTCCTCATCCTCCACTTCCTCCTCCTTGTCCTCATCCTCCACTTCCTCCTCCTTGTCCTCATCCTCCACTTCCTCCTCCTTGTCCTCATCCTCCACTTCCTCCTCCTCCTCCTCCTCCTCTTTCTCCTATTCCTTTTCCTTGTCCTCTTCCTTGTCCTTCTCCCCCTCCTCCTCCTCCTCTTCTTCCTCCTTCTCTTCCTCCTCCTCCTCCTCCAATTCCTCCTCCTCCTAACCCCCTCCTCCTCCTTATCATCATCGTCCTCATCCTCATCTTCGAATAAATATGTAATTATTTCCTATTTGTCTCCTCTTCCTCCTCCCCTCTTCCTCATTCTCCTCCTCCTCCTCCTCCTCCTCCTCCTCCTCCTCTTTCTCCTCCTTCTCCTGCCACTTCTCTTCCTCATCCTCCTATTTCTCCTCTTCCTCCTCCTCTTCCAGTCTGGTTGGAGGTGACAGGCCTAAAATATCAAATTAAGATTTTTTTCAAGTTTTAGGTTTCAGACAACGGGTAGATCACGTGACTGCTTCGCGACGTCGACGTCTTTTGCAAATTTTATTTTTGAGTAATTCTATAAGATTTTATTCAGTTACGTGTGAGACATCCCTGAGACCACATTTAGATCCAAGACTTCACATCAAATGAACTTACGAAATCAAACTTACCATTAACCAAAAGCCGAAGACCGACAGCGGACGCAAAGAAGCTGAACGGGGTAGACCAGAACCAACACTATTTATGTTCTTAAATGCTCTCATGAAGACTGCAAGCTTCGCCGAAACTCACAACATATTGGAATAAGAACCACAGCCCTCAAATGGCGAATTTATGCCTTCGGAACGGAGCCATAAAGCCTAAATGGGAACAAGACATCAAACACGGTTTTCGAGAACCGCCCTCATCGACGATACAGGCATAAAGGGAGATGCAAACATTCGAAGTCTGGCACCCAACAGAAGCTCTGATTATTATTCCAAAAAAAAAAAAAAAAAAAAAAAAAAAAACGAAGATGGATATCAAAGTGAGCCCGAAAATCCTAAAACTCTTCTCTGATTGGTCGAAATCGTAAATGTACGTTTTCCTCGGTGCGATTATTGCCCAACGATGATCGTTCATGGCTCAACGATGATCGTCAAACGATTGTCCAGAGCACTGATTCTTTGTTTTTGAATTGGGATGTTTTGCTTTGAGTTGCAAAGTACGAGACTGATCATTTTAACAGAACCTACCAACACGCTTACCCAAATATGATGCCAGTTAGTAGAATGCGCGTCACCCATCATTGGCTGTGATAGGCTCATATCACCGAGCAAAAAATAACTTACACAAATACTTTTCGTTATGAGAGACACGATATATTAACTTCAACTAATAGTTTCTCTCATCAAGAACTAGTGCAGTAAAAGAATTAATGATAGGACTGCTAATATCTAAGGTTCTTTATGAAAAGAAGACAATGTAACAGATAAGAAACTGTACAAAAAAGATAACTTAAACAGAAAATGGTCTTTAACAAAAACTACATCAGAGAAAAGTTGTTACTAAGCTATACACACAATACGTGTGTGTGTTTGTATATGTGCATATGTGTGTGTGTGTGTGTATATATATATATATATATTTGTATGTATATGTATGTATATATATATTGTATAATGTATATATATATATATATATGTATGTATATATATATATATGTATGTATATATATATATATATATATGTATATATATATATATATATATATATATTTTTTTTTAATCATAAAGATCCACTGCAAGGCCGGCCTATCCCGCAGGGAACAATGTAACCTCAACATGTTGATTTCATCCGGTTTGGTAAGGTTCCAGTGTTGAATGTGGTCTAGAGCCAGTGTGGTCAGCCCGACTATACTAAGTGCTAGGATTGAAATGCGACACGTGCTTCTTGTACCTCTGATGCCGACCACTGCGAGGAGGGGACGGGAAGCCACGAAAGTGGCCGACACGTGCCGGGGATCGAACTCAGACCTGTTACATCTGAGACAAGTGCATTCCGCGCTCTATCACTTAATATGTTATATGTTTACGTGTATACACATACACACACACACACACACACACACACACACACACACACACACACACACACACACACACACACACACACACACACACACACACACACATATATATGTATATATATATATATATATATATATATATATATATATATATATATATATAATATATACACATATATATACATGTACATATACATTTATACATGTAGGAGGGCATCGAAAATACAAATCAGCTACATAACAATTGAATTGGTGTGTCTTCATTCATTCCATCAACCGTTGCTACTGCCCTTACAGCCATGGAGATAATAGTCTACCACCTTCTACCAGAGTAAAAATTCTTAATTCTGCAATAGTGAAAGTATATAGACCTCTTGTGGTTGTTCCACTTTTACCTGTAGTTGTGTTGTCTAAACAAGTTATCACACTGGGCTTCCACGGGCTTGAACAACACCAACAGTTGAGAGTTCGTCTGAGTAAAAACGACTTCGGTTACAAAATTTTATTCCTAAATTTTCCAAATCTCAGATTATCTTTCCGTATTATATACCAAAGCTGAATGGTGAATGAAGAGGTTGTAAAGTTATACGAATGTTAGACATAACCTAGAAATGGTCTTAAAGAAATCTAGATTTCTGAAAGCGAAGTCATATCCTAGTTATTCAAATGGAAGTTGAAGGTAGAATGTTGGAGGAAAAATAGCCCAGTGTGATAGCCCAGGGGGTGGTCCAGTATGATGGATGGGATACCAAGTGTTATCTTTGGTCGATAGAACATTGTGGCATTTTAACATTTTTATCTTTGTCAGGATCTCGTTGTCAGAGTTGGAAAAAAAACCGGACATCCATCATAGAGAATAAAAGAGAAGATGAACCGAGTGATGGCTGAGCATCGAACTCGGGTCTTAAGGCTTAAGCGCTCTTTGTTTTGTGTCTTAAAATGAGCCTCAATGGCGAAGGTTTTGGTGTTATCTCGGTATCCATATCTTTGGGTTTTAGTGGCAGATTGATAAGGATTAGTGTCTGTTATATACGTACAGGCGCACTCGTGCATAAACAAACACGGGCGTGTACGCACACACACACACACACACACACACACACACACACACACACACACACACACACACACACACACACACACACACACACACACACACACACACACACACACACACACACACACACACACACACACACACACACACACACACACACACACACACACACACACACACACACAGGAACGCGTATACATGCAGAGGCACGCACGCAATACTCGGGATAGGAGGATGTAACGTTTGTTTGATTCTCATATTTTCTTCTCTCTTTCTCTCTCTCTCTCTCTCTCTCTCTCTCTCTCTCTCTCTCTCTCTCTCCCCTCTCTCTCATTCTCTCTCCCCTTTCTCTTTCTGTCTCTCTCTCTCCCCTTTCTCTTTCTCTCTTTCTCTCTCTCTCTCTCTCACACACACACACACACACACACACACACACACACACACACACACACACACACACACACACACACACACACACACACACACACACACACACACACACACACACACACACACACACACACACACACACAAGACTTATATAGTGGTTAGCTCCCTATCCTGCTAACTTAGCAGAACTGAGATCGAGCCCTCTTCCAGGCTTGGAATTCATTACAAGGCGTTAGTTACCCGTTTCACCAGCGTTTTAAGAGTTGTCAATGACGATACTACCTAGTGTAAGCTTTATGGTCTCTTGTAGTCTCCTTCATTTTTGTTTCTATGACACCCGAGTGTGGGCAACATGTATATATATATATATATATATATACATGTATATATATTTTATATATATATATATATATATATATATGTATGTATATCACGTGAGAACCACAGTTGGAGCAAAAAGACTGGAGACAGGGAATCTATATATTTCGATTGCATGCTGCGATCCTCTTCAGTAGATACAAAGCAGAGAGAAGTGAGTGCTATCTAAGTAGCACTCTTGACAAAAATGGGGGAACATTGGGAGAGGTCCCTACCTTTACTACTTACTCGGCTCATTCGGTATGTGGGGTCAGGAGGCAAATGTCTTTTGTCTAAACTTGTGATAAATAATCCTGATATTATGTCTGGGGACCATTGCCCCTTCGAGATGTTCGTGTTGGGTTGATATTCAATGATGGTTGATTCAACCATTTTTTTTTTCTGAATCCACATCTAGACTTCTATATGAGCTCAGCTTTGTTCCAATCTTGAGCTAAGAGTCGAATATGTGTGTGAGGGGAGAAGAGTCACAACATTACCTGTAGATTGAGCCTCACGAGCTATGGAGCTCCCTTTCGATAGTTTGCTAGCTAGCTGTCGATCACGAATCCAGTACTACGAGGTTCATGACCATGGTTAACGTTAATTATAACAACAAAATAAGGTATCAACACATAAACAGACCCTTGGACATTTGTCAGTTATGTTCACTAACACATGAACATACCAAGTCGTTTTCATACATGTGTAGCCTCAAATAACCAACCCGGCCGTCGCGAGACTAGATCTTAGGACCATCATAATGCTTGTTCATCGTATTAGTTAATACCAGGTTCTGTCTCGAACGCTTGAAGGTGACATCGGTAGCATGGTGGACTAGCATTACGATGGTCCCTGGATCGAGTCTCGCGACGACCGGGTTGAATTATTTGGAATATTTCAGTGTTTGATTTCTTCCATGTGGAGCCTGTTTAATCCTGAGACTGGATTCGTACTTTGGGCTTTCGGGACGCTGGTTGGACCCTGGAGGCTGGGCCAATGCGAGGTAGCCTCTAAATCATGTAGCGTGTGCCTCCTGCCAACGGGTCTTCATGCGATGGGCATAACATCTTCACCCGCAAGGAGCTTCCATCATTGCCACACTGTGGTCATTGAACACTTTCGTTACTTTAGCACATTTGAGTCGGCTAGAAACAGAAGGACATCCATGCAACTTTTAATGGTTTCGAGTTAAGCATGGATCGTGAAAGGCTTAAAACCTCTTCTACAGTGTATATATATATATATATATATATATATATATATATATATATATATATATATATATATATATATATATATATATATATACCTATATGTACAATGAATAGGTCCCAGTGATTAGAGATACATTTTAACATCCACAATGCACTTTAATTCTTAGCCATCAACATCGAGAGAAGCAATGGAGGCCACAACCAGAAATCGAAATATGGTACTGCCGAGGACTCAAACTCAGCGATCACATGACAAGTACCGTAGTAACTAACCGACTACGCCAACTACGGCACTTGTCATGTGATCGCTGAGTTCGAGTCCTCGGCAGTACCACATTTCAATTTCTGATTCCACCACATCAAGGTATAACTTGATGGTACAGTAGTTACTTTTCATCCTCCTCATCATCATCCGTCTCATGATCCCTCTGCTCTCTTCCTTCTCCTCCTCTTCCTCCTCCTCCTCCTCCTCCTCCTCCCCTCCTCCTCTTCCTTCTCCTTCTCCTCCTTCTCCTCCAGCTCCTACTCTTCGTCCTGCTCCTCCTTCTCCTCCTCCCCTCCTCCTCCTCCTCCTCCTCCTCCTCCTCCTCCTCCTCCTCCTCCTCCTCTTCGGCTCGGCGGTTGTTACTTTTCATCATCATCTTCCGACTCCTGCTGCTCCTCCTGCTATTCCTCTTCCTCCTCCACTTCCTCCTCTTCTTCCTCCTCCTCCTCCTCTCCGGCTGATGTCTATTGCTCCAGAGGAAGTCACATCATCTCGATCGTGATACTCAAGTGGCCAGCGCTGAACTTGAAGGAATCCAGATTCTGCGTTCCAGGGAACTTCCAACATCTACCAAAACAGAACTTACGAAATAAGCTCCAAGAATCTATAATCATGGAACTGTCTAGTGTAGGCCTTATGGTCCCTTGCAGTCTCCCTCATTCTTATGATCTTATGTTCTATATATGGTAAGTCACGGCTGTGGACGTATGTGGGCGTGTGGTCGTCTATATACTTGATAAGAACGTGGGTGGGCGTGATAGTCACGTCACAACAAATTTCCATGGTAATGACATCCTGCCCAGTTACTCTCTTCGGGTAATGGTAATAGGTAGTGGAACGAGTAACGGGAAGTAACGTATGGTTTGACTCGTATTGCGACGGCAGTGTCACAAACGTTCACGTGAAGGGAATTGTTAGACAAAATTAGGTCTAAGAAGAAAATAAACAAGAACTGGTTTACCAACGAAGTGGTTAACGAATGGAATAGACTCGGTAACCGTGATTGTTTTAAGAAAAGATTAGATAACTTTATGTATAGGAGTGACAGGTAGTAAGGTACATGGAACTGCCTAGTGTAGGCCTTATGGTCTCTTGAAATCTTCTTAGTTATGTTCTTGTGTTCTTATGTAGTTCTGGAGAACGTTCCACGTCGAGAAGAACTTGTTCTCAAGCCAGAGCCCATTCATGTCTAAGATTTCTGTGACGCTCCCCCCTCCCCCCTCCCCCTCCCCCCTCTCCCCTCCCCCCTCCCCCATCACCACTTCCAATCTCCACAATTCCTTACTGCCTATTATAGCTATTGTCTTCCGAAATAATTAAACAGATTTAAAAGATGTTGTTTAATGTTCCTATTGCAGAAAGGGTAAGAAGAAAATATTTCATATTCTGTTGATTTTGACGCAAATTTCGTATATTACGGTAATATATTCAAGGCTTCTTTGGTCGTTTTCTTTTATGAGTATTTTGTCAGCCTTGTGAGCGGCTTGTCTAGACTAGAGTTGCAGTCCCCCTAAATGTGCTCTCCCCCCCGCAGGGGATATGCACCCCCACCCCCCATGCGGGGGCCCTATCTTAAAGCACCTAGGGCAGAGTTTCTCAACCAAGGCTCCCCGGAAGCCTAAGGTTCCGCAAAAGGTCCCTAAGGGTTCCGCGAGAACAAGTGAGATAAGCTAATGCAATTTTGATTTTTGTTTAATTTCATATACGTAATATAATTAAACACACACGACATATTCATGGTTATTGTAATAATGTAATATAGACATCATCCTATCTAACCTATCATTACGATGAAAATAAAATGAGAAAGATATGGTATATATTTTTTTTTTTTTTTTTTTTTTTTTTGCGCAGTGGTTCCTTGAGACATGCAATTTATTTTAAGGGTTACATAAGGATAAAAAGGTTAAGAAACGCTGCTGACCTAGGGACATAGGTCATTCACACTACCTACCGGCCTCCCTCGACAGGAAAGAAGGGAGCTTCCAAACCCCTTGTATGGTACATATGTAATTGTTGAGCGGCGTGGAAATTGGTTCTGTGACCAACTGTGACATCGCGTCACACGCTCCGTAACCTTGCGGTTTAGGCGTTACCTATGCTATACGAGGTAACAGGGTAATACAATTACTAATCTCGTTAGCAATGACCCCAGTAATTACGACTATGATCTGAACAGCTCTGTCTTATTACCATACAGATGGTTCAAGTCACCAACACTTGCGCGGGATGGGCGATGTGTGCGCGAGTGCGAGAGAGTTTGGTATGTGAGGAGGATCAGGTGAGGAGGAGGAGGAGGTGGGAGGGAGGGAGTGGAGGCTCTAGGAAGTCTGAACAAGGAGGAGGGGGAGTGAATAGGAGAGCTTATTGTTGCTTACATAAGAACGTAAGGATGAAGGAGACTGCAAGAGACCATAAGGCCTACACTATCCAGTTCCGTGTTCATTACAACCTATCATCACCATCTATAAAGTTATCAAACCTTCTCTTAAAGCGGTTTATAGTTTCAGCGCTCACTACATAGTTAACATAGTTACTAAGTCTATTCCATTCGTTAACCACCACTCTGTTGGTAAACCAGTTCTTACTAATTTCTTTATTAAATCTAAATTTGTCCAATCTAAATCTATTACTGTGAGTCCTACCCTGTTGTCTTAATATGATGACCTTGTCTGTTTAAGGCCAGAACCGCACCATGCAGAGGTTCTGTAGTTATTTTGGTTTCTTTGGACTTGAGACTTCAGGAATGGAGTTCTTGAAGATGTCTGAAAGTTTAAGAAAAGGACAAAAATTTATTTGATGAAATATATAATTTTTTTTTTTGTTATTTAGAAATAATGTTCTGGTTTCGGTGTTTATTATTACACGTAGCGAGATATTTTTCTTTTCAAAATATCTATGAAGTCGAAATAATCTTCAGGTGTTAAAAATTGCTTTATTTACTTGATAGATCTTCGGTCTGCAAATAAGAATTTGATTTGTATTGGTTCATAAGGAGACTTGTCGTACAGAGGTGTGCACGCGCGAGCACGCACACACACACACACACGCACACGCACACGCACACGCACACGCACACATACACACACACACACACACACACACACACACACACACACACACACACACACAGCCGTGTTCATCTCATTGTGAACAATAAACAATACTAACAGAGATCTCTTGCTTTTGGACGAGAGGTCGTTCCAGCCATAGGAAAAAATAAAAAAAGGGCCATATGTCTAAAAAAAACAAAGATGCGTCTACTGGAATAGCCTGGAAGAAGATATGACCCAAGCTGGGGACAATAAACGAATTTAAAACGAGGTATGATCATTTGGGAATATGAGGGAGGCACACACACTCACACACACACACACACACACACACACACACACACACACACACACACACACACACACACACACACACATACACACACACACGCACACATATACACATTACTTGGGGTTCTCTCCATATCTGGATGCAATCACTTGATGGGTGACAAAATAAAGATGCAAATCTACTTGGGTAACTAAGGGATTCAT
>NC_134810.1:36922789-36930289 GCF_046742065.1 Oratosquilla oratoria
CACATATATACACGTGTATATACGAGTGTCTGCGTGTGCGCGCGTGCATGTCCACGCAAGGTTATACATGTCCACTCGTTTGCATGTATCATATCTCATCGGCCATCGCTGGTTCCTCCTCGGCGCTACCACCTGTTGGTTTGTCGTGCTCGAACTTGTGTGTGCGTTTGTGTGTGTGTGATTCACCATGATCTTGGGTCACGTGTTGGACTCGTGATCGACAGCTATTTCCCTCCCGGAAGAGAGCTCAGAACTCCCGTCCATGAGAGTTGTAGTAACGACTCCCAGCGCAGATATACTAAGATTATGTCAGCCCTAGGCGGGATTCGAATCCGGACTGCTGTAATGGCAGCCGAGGAACCCCAACCACTGTGCCACGAGTTGTGTGTGTGTGTGTGTGTGTGTGTGTGTGTGTGTGTGTGTGTGTGTGTGTGTGTGTGTGTGTGTGTGTGTGTGTGTGTGCGTGTGCGTGCGCTCGCAACCGAGCAATGCCTGCTAGAGTTACCAGCGTTAGTTAATTAGCAGCGAACCTCCCTCTGCAGTCGAGAGGTTGTTGCGTCGTATAGCTGGCCCGGCCAGTTCGTGCCTACCGCCCGGTGGTTGGAACCGCCCTCAGTGGCCGGTCTCCCAGGTTCGTTGGGCAAGAAGACGAAGAAAACAAAAACAAATAAACCCCTTTGAAGGTAAAAAAAAAAATAATAATAACCAACCCATTGCCTAGCTCAGCTCTTTTTGAATCAAACTTACAATTTTTTTTATCGTCGAATTATATTTCTTGTCTACTATACTTCATTTTTCTTGTCCATGCCTTACCTTTTCTTTCCTCTCTCTCTCTCTCTCTCTCTCTCTCTCTCTCTCTCTCTCTCTCTCTCTCTCTCTCTCTCTCTCTCTCTCTCTCTCTCTCTCTCTCTCTCTCTCTCTCTCTCTCTCTCTCTCTCTCTCTCTCTCTCTCTCTCTCTCTCTCTCTCGCTCTCTCTCTTCTACTACACTCTCTCCTCGACACATTTTTTCTTCAAAGGTTTTTATTATTACTCGATTTTCAACATTTTCCACTCGCTGCATTTTTGTTCAACATACACGTTTGTCCACAACATACCCTGTTTAATCATTCCTCCATAGACAGAATTCGTTATACATTAGATTTAATATGGTGTACTTATGTCGAAGCATTTCACCACAGATATGGTTCCTTATTGACCAAAATTGATCATGAAGTTGAGGGAAGGGGGGGGGCTTTCCCTTGGATGAATAAAATCAACTGACGGCAGCCAAAACAAACCACCGTTAGCAAACGGATCGATATCAAACTTTTTAACGATTCTGATACAAGTCCCGATAATGCTCTAAAAAACTATTGATTGCGATAAATAATTAATCAAATTTATTCTTGTTCATAATGTACTTGTTTCCCAAATGAACGTCAGGGTCCAAAAATTATCAAAGCTTATTATAATTTCCTGGTATTGATATCGGAATCGTGCCGGAATCGGAAATTTATCGAAGTATCGGATCTCGTATCGGAATCGTCAAAAAATTAGTTATATTGTCCCATCACTAGTTACAACACTAACGGTGGTATTCTTAAAAAAATTCTCTCCTTATATAAATCTTATATAAATCCTTGGAAGAGAAAGATTTATATAAGGAATTTTTTTTAAGAATAATACCGCAAGAATCTTATGGTGATATTATTAAAGAAAAAATCCTTATATAAATCTTTTCCTTCCAAGGATTTATGTAAGATTTATATAAGGAAAGATTTTTTTCAAGAATACCACCAAGTCCTTTTCAATCACTCACCATTCTACGAACATGTCTTAAATACAAAAAGTTTAATACATACCTTAGGCTACAGTCACCAAGCCCAGAATTTTTCTCATACTATTTTTGCCACCATATTACCAGATGTTGCTCGCTAATTGACAGGCATGGCCATGCCTAACACGCAGCAAATTCAACACACCATACCAACATTGCCCTTTCATCTAAGATTTAATAAAACGCTAACTGAATTAGTGAAATAATCATTGGGATGGTTTCATGATTAGGGAAATAGAAACAACTTAAGAATAGATTAATAGGATAGACGATCCGGCTGTGCAGTCGCACTAAACACAGCTCAAGCCAGTTCAGTTTGTATGCACACACACACGCGCGCGCACACACACACACACACACACACACACACACACACACACACACACACACACACACACACACACACACACACACACACACACACACACACACACACACACACACACACACACCTGCGGGTCGTTACTCCAACTCTCCTGGGTGGGGATTAGGGTGTGTGTGTGTGTGCGTGTAAGGTCACAGTATTACCTATAGATCGGTCATATATGAGCTCTGAGCTCTCTTCCGGGAGGGAAATAGCTGTCGATCACGAGTCCAACACGTGATCCAAGACCATGGTGAATCACACACACAAACACACTCATTCTTAGTCCATTGAATGCCGTGTCTAATGCAGAATCTTATTCGTAGGTTTTGACACGTGCAACTGCAGTCCTCTCTCGTCTAAATAAAATCGTTTGACATAACCTGAAAAAAAAACTCCTAAGGACGTCATTGGGTCGAAAGGGTTAATGAAAGTCTCAACTTACCACACCTTATCTTTTCTAACTCATTAAACCCATGGTCTGCCTCTGACTTTGTGGAAAAAAGAATATTTTACTTTATTATATATGTGCACTCTTGTGTGTGTGTGTGTATGTGTGTATTTACCTAGTTGTATTTTACGGGAAGGGGAGCTATGCTCGTGTATGTATGTGTGTGTGTGTGTGTGTTCCCGTGTAAAGTGTTGCCGTTTGGCAAGGCATTTAGAATCATCTCATGTAAAGTAAGAGGACACTTCATAGATTTTATTTTAGGACATAACCGACAGTTATACCAATTTCGGGAGATGACTGTACTCTACTTCAGCAGATGTTTCACTCAACAGAGTAGAATTGCCTGGCGTTATTCAAAATAAAACTTACAACGCATCTTTGGCAGTGCCTGCGTTTATATACATAATGGGCAATACGGGACCCAAAACCGAGCCCTGGGGAACTCCACTAGTAACACTACCCCATTTGGATTTTACACCTTGACAGTCGTATCCATCTATTTTGATTGCCGGAGATTACTCACAACTGAATAAAATCATCTGACGGCAGCCGGAACTCTCATTGGTGAAATGGTTAGATTAAAGAGGATGTGAGTCATAACTCAAGAGCACGGACTCACTTGTCCAGAACCATGACTCAGACTGTCTGTCATTTGTCACACGGCAACAGCGAGCAGAGTAACACGAACAAAATCTATACTCGAGCACTTGATCATGGAGAAGGTCTTGACCCTTTTGATAAGGTGACGTCTCTGAAGGTGAATAGTAGCGTTTGCTGATAGCCAGAATAGAATCCATAAAGTACGTTACTGCAGCATTGTTTATTCATATTCATATTATTTTTATTATTATTACTATTATTATTGTTACTATTATTCTTACTATTATTACTATTGTTACTATTACTATTATTATTATCATTATCATTATTATTATTATCATTATTATTAGTAATAAAGTTTATTACAAGTGACCGTAAGTCTTACACTAAGCAGTTCCAAGTCCCTTACCATCTATCATCCCCACCCATAAAGTTATCTAACCTCTTAACACAATTGATAGTTTCGTTGCTCACTACATGGTTACTGATTCTGTTCCATTCGTTAACTACGCTATAGGTAAACTAGGTCTTGATTATTTCCTTTTTAAATCTAAATTTGTCCAATTTAAATCCTTTACGTTTGGATACGCGATAGGAGTCATCCCCAGCCTACCCCAAGGGGGCGCTACTGTATTGATAGGGTCATTAATCTCAGAGTTAACGTTCCTGAAGCTGAATAAAACCGTAAGACGTTAACCAGAATAAAATCAACTTCCTAAAGAAAACTAAACGCGCGCTCCATTTCGGTGCTAAATGTCGGCCAATTGCATCGGAATTTGATTTACTTGAAATCATACCTTGCATCGTACATCATACATCGTACCTCATACTCACATCGTACCGGTTCCTAATCTTTCGTTAGTTTATCCTTTCAGCTCAACAACTACGTCACATGACGGGAGTTAAGTCTTGGCTGAGCACGTGGGAGCGATATACACGACTTCAAATACTGTCATTACATGTTATGCGTCATGGATTTCATGCTCGGTTCGCTTAATTAGGTACACACACACACACCTCAGGCTTATGGGGTGCTGTTGCGTTTAAGTACATGATTCAGCTTTCGTACAGGCTGCTCTGGGATTTTGACCCTTTGCTGGTTAAAGGCGACAGTGGTTTCTGCTCTTAAAACTATTGATACTACTACAACTAAAGATTATAATAATAATACTAGTATTACTACTAGTACTACTATTACAACGACTACGACCACTGACACTTCTATTACTGGCACTACTACTACTACTACTACTACTACTACTACTACTACTACTACTACTACTACTACTACTACTACTACTACTACTGAAAACAGCATTATTAGGGTAATTATTTACTTTTGTGTGGTAATTTAATTGATTTTTGTTTTTCTAAGACATTCATTCTTGAAAAAAACTCTAAAAATAGATCTTGTTTGATGTCAAACGAGAGGTAAACGAAAGGGTGCTGGTGAGACTTGAGGGGCATGAGTGGTGAGCCAGTTGTTGTTTGCAGATGACACTGCGTACGTAGCGGAGTCAAATGGCAAATTGAGTCAATTATTGGAGGAGTTCGAGTTTGGTAAATGAGAGGAGAAAACTAAAAATAAATTTGGGCAAAAGTAAAGTGATGAGGTTTACAAAGTAGTAATGTGATTGTTGAGTTGCAAGAGGTCATCACACTGGGCTATTTTTCCTCCGACACCCTACCTCCAACCTCCATTTGCATGACTAGAATATGACTTCACTTATAGAGATCTAGACTTCTCTCAGGACATTTCAACAGTAAGTCTAATATTCAAATAGAATTACAATTTCTTAGTTCAGCATTCAGCTTTGCTATGTATGACGGAAAAACAATTTGATATTTAGGGATTTGAACAATCAAATATTGTAAACGAAATCGGGTTTTCTCGAAGGAATTCTCAACTGTCCCGCTGATGAATCCCGCCTTAATTGTTGAGAAGTTGGAGAGTAATTGGAGATTTAATTACTTAGGGTTACACAAAGGAAAGAATGATCAAATCGGGGCGGAGATGTCTGGGAAGGCAACGAAAAGTTATATGAAGGAAAAAAAAAAAAAAAAACACTGGAAGAGTGAATGTGCCCATTACTCTCTCTGCATGTATGAATGTATATAAGAGTGTGTAGTGCTTAGAATAGTTCATGAAGTATTAGGAGGAGAGCTAATTCATATTACTGAAGTCACGACTTGCAGTCAGTGACATCATGCACTACTTACGTATTGGTGTCCCCAGACGATCAGTATCACGGCAGCTTTACATGTTGAACTGCGTTTGATAGTAATGTGTGTGTGTGTGTGTGTGTGTGTGTGTGTGTGTGTGTGTGTGTGTGTGTGTGTGTGTGTGTGTGCGTGCGTGCGTGCGTGTTCTATACAGACACACCTGATTATGTATCATACTCTCCATATTTTCTTTCTTTTCCTCTTCATCTTTCTCCCTCTTACCATTATTCTCGTCATTCTCATCTTTCTTATCTTCGTCATACTCACATTTCTCATCTTCTTTCTCCTACTTCTACTCCCTTCCTCCTCCTCTTCCTCTTCCCCTTCTTGCCCCTGCTCCTCCTTCCCTTCCCTTCCCTATCCCTTCCGTACCCCTTCCCTACCCCTCCTTCTCTCCCCCCTTCTCTTGCCTTCTCCCCCTCCTCTTTCTCTTTCTTCACCTCTTTCTCCTCCTCCTTCTTCCCTTCTTCCTCCCCCTTGTCCTCCTCTTTCTCCTCCTCCTCCTCCTCTTTCTCCTCCTCCTCCTCCTCCTCCTCCTCCTCCTCCTCCTCCTCCTCTTCTCCTCCTCTTCTCCTCCTCCTCCTCCTCCTCCTCCTCTTCTCCTCCTCTTCTCCTCCTCCTCTTTCTCCTCCTCCTCCTCTTTCTCCTCCTCCTCCTCTTTCTCCTCCTCCTCCTCCTCTTTCTCCTCCTCCTCCTCTTTCTCCTCCTCCTCCTCCTCTTTCTCCTCCTCCTCCTCCTCTTCTCCTCCTCCTCCTCCTCTTTCTCCTCCTCCTCCTCTTTCTCCTCCTCCTCCTCTTTCTCCTCCTCCTCCTCCTCTTCCTCCTAACCCTAATCCTAATCCTAATCCTAATCCTTCTCCATCTCTTTTCTTCGTACCCCCCTCCTCCACTTCCACTTGTTCATCGTCTCTTCACATATTTTTCCCATCTCCAATGCGCGTCTTCGCCAGACCTTCTTCCCTTCCCTCCTCCTCCCCCTCCTCCCCCTCCTCCTCCCCCCTCCTCCCCCTCCTCCCCCTCCTCTCCCTCCTCCTCCCTCCTCCTCCCTCCTCCCCCTCATCCTCCCTCCTCCCCCTCCCCCTCTCCCCCTCCTCCTCCTCCCCCCCCCCCCCCCCCCTCCTCCCCCTCCTCCCCCCTCCTCCTCCTCCCCCCTCCTCCTCCTCCTCCTCCTCCTCCTCCCCCTCCTCCTCCTCCCCCTCCTCCCCTATCCTTTCTTCTTTTCTTCTTCCTCCCCCTCTTCCACTACTCCATCGCCTCTTCAATTTTTATCCCATCTCCTCCAATGCGCGTCTTCAACCGACCTTTTTCCCTTCCCTCCCCTCCTCCTCCTACCTTACCCCCTTTCTCCTTATCCCCTTCCTCCTCCTCCTCATCATCATCTTCCTCCTACTCCTCCTCCTCTTCCTCCTACTCCTCCTACTCCTTCTCCTACTCCTCCTCCTCCTTTCTTTCTTCTTCTCTTCTTCCTCCCCCCTCCCCTTCCACTACTCCATCCTCTCTTCGCATATTTCCCTTTCTTTTCACCTTTTTTTCTCCCCTCCCATCTCCTTCCGTGCGGGTCCTCGTCCGGTCTCCTTCTGTTCTCTTGTGCGATAGGGCGTAACGGAGCAGAAGCCGCCGTGAATGCACCATCACCCAAGTGGCTGATATCATGGGGCTGAAAGCTCCCTCTCCTCTTGCTGAAACCGTCTGAATAATTGAATTGCCACTTTACCATTTCCTTTCGGAGTTGCATCTTTTCGACAAGGTCGTGAGCGTTCTTTGGAAAGGTGCAAGTTCAAAATAAACACCGCGTTTTGCTTGTTGCAGTCCTAGTACGTAGTTTTGGTACACGTTTATGAGAATACCACGACTATGTAATTGATAAACCTGTAGTAAGCGCACTGTATCAATAAAGGCTCAGTCTTCACAAGGTGTTTCTTTTGATGAACTTATAGGTAACTACAAATTACATAGAGATGCACTTGTAAGGTTGTATTGGTTTCCTGCCTAAATGGCTTTCCTCGCGTTGACCGCAGGTATGGTGTCCATCCCGGGCGCCCTAC
>NC_134810.1:36932789-36950289 GCF_046742065.1 Oratosquilla oratoria
GAGGAAGTGTTGACGCCATTTTGGTACCCCTTTCAGCCAGTACCAGACTCAGGGTTATGGTATGTGATTTATTACACCAGGTTATTCGGAGCCAGTCGATGGTTTGTTCATTAACAGTATGCACCATTGAAATAAACCTTTTCTATGAGATTTGACAATTCACAATCCTCCTGTTGTTAGTTGGGTGCCCATAATACTTTCCCTATGGGATTCTTTCTTAAGGAACATGGAAAGGCAAGTCGTTGTTACTTTAATAGAAGAAATCCATTCTCCCTTACATGGGACTGTCTGGTGTAGGCTTTATGGTCTCTTGTAATCTCTTTCATTCTTATGTTCTTATAGGGTCGAGCTGACGCTTAGTCTCGTTCTTGTAATTGAAAGTTATCTTTGCCCTCCATGTTTGGAAGTATGTGTATATGTATATATGTATATATGTATATATATATATATATATATATATATATATATATGTGTGTGTGTGTGTGTGTGTGTACAACACTGAATGGGTCCCAGTGATAAGAGATACATTTTTATCAACCACAATGCACTTTAATTCTAAGCCATCTAGGCGCATGCAGAAATTGTAACGTGGTACGCCCGAGGACTCGAACCTATGCGGCGAGAACGTTACCAGTGCCGAGTGACTAGACCAATACGCCATCAAGATATATATATATATATATATATATATATATATATATATATATATATATATATATATATATGTGTGTGTGTGTGTGTGTGTGTGTGTGTGTGTGTGTGTGTGTGTGTGTGTATGTATCCTGTACCATGTACCACTCAAGTTCCTCATTCTTTGCTGCATTAAACTCACTACTAAGGTGAATAATCTTAATCCAGGAAAGTGACACAGTTAATGCCGACGCCATCTCTCGGCGGTATTTCGCAACTGAGCCCACTGTTTCTGATTCAGGATCCAGTGAATCTCATTGAGGCATGAGAGGCGAGCGGACCTTTGCATCTGACCGTATACGTGCACATACATGCAAACATACATACATACATACATCATACATACATACATGTATACATACATCCTACATACATGTATACATACATCATACATACATGTATACATACATGTATACATACATATATACATACATATATACATACATACATACATAGATGTGTGCATACATGTACATATATATACATACATACATGTGTGCATACATACATATACACATGCGCACATACAATACGGTAGCGTACTTATATATATTTTTCTCAGCTCAAACGACACGCAATTTTATACAACTCTCATGGCGGACCCTGGCCTGAACGGAGTCTCGAGAGGCCGAGACCCTTTCATGCCAGAGGCCCTTCTACAGCTGCTAAAAAAAAAAGAAAAAAAAAAAAAAATTATATATATATATATATATATATATACATATATATATATATATATATATATATATATATATATATATATATATATATGTATATCATCTATCCTTAGCCAGAACAAAATATGTAAAGTACGACACAAAGTTGAAAGGAATTAGTGGGCGGTGTCCGCTATGCGTGAGCGGTCGGTAGATGGAATGTACCCGCTGGCTGGGTGGTCCTTCGGCCCTGTTCACACTACCGGTTTCAACCGCGGCGGTTCAATTACAATATAAGTCAACGGAGGTGTTCACACACAACCGCGCAGTTTTCCCTTGATCATGTGTTACCTCCGTGGTCTACGCGTAGTTCAGACCGCTAGTATAAACAGGCTCTTGGACCGATGGGGTTGAGTCAGCAAATAAGTCTATTGTATGTATATGTATGTATATGGTATATGTATGTATGTATGTATGTATGTATGTATGTATTCGTCTTTGCCCAGGAGGGAGCCTTCCTGGTAAGGGATATTATAGGATTCCAGGAATGGGAATGAAGGTGTTGGACTTGGGCTACTGGTTTTCTGATTCATATTGTAGGAATTTTGATATGTTAATAAATTACAATTCAACAGATTCTACGATCTATATAATCTACAGGACACAGCGTTTTTTTATATAATAAATATATTTTCTTTTGACTTAGATTTATAAATGCGGCAGAGGATGTCATTCTTCATTCTACCTTGGGATTGGGGGAGGGGCTACAGGGGTGGACAGTTGAGAACTACAGTGGTAATCACTCACTTCCGAGTTGTTTTATCCTGTTTTTTTTTTTGTACCTGGACTGAGGGAAGTGGAGTAGACTCAGGATCAATCCTAATCCACCCACAAGACCTGTGTATATATGAACTGTTGATTCCTTTATCAGAGAAAAGAATGTTATACGAAGATATGCATATTACGAACAATGTCTGTGATCCTCTTCAGCGTGGTTGTACATGTGGATTGGTGGGCTTGTATACTAGGTATATATATTTTTTTTCTGTCGAATTTTGCACGATTTCACTCAGTTGAGAATTGGTCCACGAACTCTACGAAGTCCTCCATCTCAGTAACGTCATGTTAACGTTTCTTTATGCCAAACAACAGATGGCTTTATTCAGCTGGGTGTAGCTCTCCAACTTGAGCGAGTAGACTTCTTTGTGAAACAGCAACAAAAGGATTAACATGCTCTGCCACTGGGACTCGAACCATTGGCCACAGCTTACCACAAGGCAGTACGACTGCTTACCTCAAGACAATGACGCTCCTGTTATACGGTCAGCATGGTACAACGGTAACGTCATTGCCCTGCGGTAAAGCTTCGTTGATGCTGGTGCTAGTTTAATAGCCGCTGGTGTTAACTACAAGTTAACTTACCAGTAGGTAAGTGTTGACACTAAGATAGTTAGGAGGCAAGTTTACTAGCTTTTCGTTGACATTGAGCAAATAGAGGGGTAGTTTACAAGTCGCTTGCACTAGGGGCTACTAAACCACCTCCCTATCAACGAGCCTTAAGTAGTTCCAGTGGCAAAGCTTGTTAAGCCAGAAAACTTGTTTCCACTAACGACCTTTCCTCGACCACAATGAAAGGGCAAGAATTACTGTAATCGAAAACATCGCTAACCTCTTCCTTAAGCGGCCCATACACGATCAGTTATATTGCGCAATTTCATTGTCAATACTCTGAATTGACAATTAAATTGACCGTGTATGGGGGATACATCACCCATACACGGTCAATTTCCCATACACGGTCAATTTAATTGTCAATTCAGAGTATTGACAAAGAAATTGCGCAATATAATTGATCGTGTATGGGCCGCTTTACGGAGAGATAAATCGACGCCATCCTCCACTCCTGTCACTTCCCGTTACACAAGTTATTAACGGAGTGCCCGCTTCCTAGGTGTGGTCGCTGTTGAGAGCACAGTTGGTCAGCTTTGTGGTCTGCCCGCTGTTCCCCCTGGCCTTCCTCCCCCATTGCAAAAGGCTATTCATTGGCTGACTTGTGAATGGAGGCAGTATATTTATTGGCTTAGATAAAAGAGGCTCTCAACAGCGGCCTATGTAATTCTTCATTCGGAGCTGTTCACCACAATGCATTTAGTTCTTATAAGCGAGACAGAAATTACAGACGATGCGGTATCTGTTAGTTTATTCTTACTCTGTTTTCTTTCCTTTTCAGGTAATTGTCTAGATGTCAGCACTGTTCCTGTGAGCGGGTACCCACACCACATCTCTCGTGGCCACAGCGGAGCGGTCAGTAAATATCTACAAGTTTATGGACATAGTCATTAAAGCTTACGATTTTTTTTTCTCGTGTGTGTAGGTGTGATTCACCATGGTCTTGGACCACGTGTTGGACTCGTGATCGACAGCTATTTTCCTCCCGGAAGAGAGCTCAGATTTCATGTATGACCGATTTATGGGTAATGCTGTGATCTTACACACACACACACACACACACACACACACACACACACACACACACACACACACACACACACACACACACACACACACACACACACACACACACACACACACACACACACACACACACACACACACACACACACACACACACACACACATTTAGTACTGTTTAATTTTTCTTTCATATATCTCATTTGCATTATAACCAATATCGCCATTGCTATCGGTGCGCCGATGGCATAATATGTAACGTGCTGGTCTCGCATTCACTTGCATGTGGGTTCGAAACCCGCACTCCTAACAGTCTAAGAGTGCAAAGATTACGGTTCCGGCCGCAGCTACGCGCCTCCCGGCGTAAACTCTTATCGTTGTAGCTGTTACACAGACGACAAGAATAACTGTATCATGCAGACTCGTCTGCCATGCGCAGATCTCGATGAACTGTTGGATCCTCTGCCTTCGCCTTTGCAACATGACCTGACCGACGTCGTTGCGTCATGAGGGACCTCTCGGCTCTGAACCCCGGTACAAGGAACACCTCATGCCATACCAACCCCGCTGGAATCATGTCATTCTGATCTCTTCCCGAAGGTACGAGAGTCCCGTTAGCCGGACACACCCTGCCATGCACAAGCCTCGGGAAAAGGACCGGTCATGCACGAACCCCGGTTAACTGACCCGTCATAGGAACGTATTGCCAAATAGACTCGCCACGTACTTACCACAGTGAAGGACCTGTCATGCACAAGTGCTTGTGAAAGGATCAGTCATGCACAGGGGGTTGGTATGAGGACCCTTCGTAGAATCTTCTGAGAAGTGTCATGCACTGGCCATGCTGACTGAGGTCGCTATGGTAATTGGTTTGTTGCAGTTCACAAAATCGATTAACTGGATACTTTCGTCATGCAGTGAATCAACTGGTTAGATCAGGTTGTCACACACACGCTCTCGCGCACACACGCACACACACACACACACACACACACACACACACACACACACACACACACACACACACACATATATATATATATATATATATATATGCACACACATGAGCAAATTCCACATTGTCATTGTATCACTGTATCAGTGTTAACTCAATAAACTAATTATTATTATAATCAGTACTTATTATTGCTTGCACACACACGCACACACACACACACACACACACACACACACACACACACACACACACACACACACACACACACACACACACACACACACACACACACACACACACACACACACGCACACATCTTAAAGACTTATATTCATCAAAGGCAAAAAAGTCGATGATTGTCGTAGTCATTCCGCGGACCCTCTTATTATGCGCGGACCTCTTTGCACCAATCTCCATTGTTCTCCAATAGAAGATCCAAACATGGAGATAATGTTATGCAGAAATTCAGGTCCTCAGCGTATTTTTTTTTTTTTTTTTTTTTTTTTTTTTTTAATTCCGTCATCTTAGGCCCTGTTCACACTAGTGGTTTACCCCGCGAGGAAAACTTCGGCGATTCCGCATAGTCAAGGAAAAACGCGCGGTTGTGTGTGAATAGGGTCTTATACTCCGTTCAATTAACCCTCATTGGATCCTCAGGCCATGTTCACACTAGCGGTTTGAACCGCGCGGAAACTGCGGCGGTACTGCACAGTCAAGGAAAAAAAACTGCGCGGTTGTGTGTGAACACCTCCATGGACTTACAATGTACCTGAACCGCAACGGTTCAAACCGCTAATGTGAACAGGGCCTCAGTCTTGTGCAGGGCTCAAAGACGTTCAAAGCCATTGTTCTCTAGACGTTTCATGCACAAACACTGAGAAGAAACTAAACGTGGATTTTTGTCACACAAACCTGTAGATGGGCTGCAGTATCATGCATAGACTCGTTGCATGACCTGAAGTAGCATTCTGTACTGTCATGCACAAACAATGAGACTCTCTTCCGTAAGAAAAAACAACATTGCACAAATCATGAACAAATCCGGTACAGGACTTAGGATCATACACAAAACCAGTACAGACCTTAATATCTTAAACACTTCCGGTACAGACCTTAGATTATGCACAAAACCAGTACAGACCTTAAACGGTACAGACCATACACACTTCCGGTACAGACCTTAAATTATGCACAAAACCAGTACAGACTTTAAAATTATACACACATCCGGTACAGACCTTAAATCATGCATAAATTCAGTATAGACCTTAAAATCATGCACAAAACTGGTACGAACCTTAAATTATGCTCAGACCTTAGAATCATGAAAAAATCCGGTACAGACCTCAGAATCATGCACACATATGGTACAGGCCTTAGTATCATGCACATATGGTACAGGCCTTAGTATCATGCACACATATGGTACAGGCCTTAGTATCATGCACACATATGGTACAGGCCTTAGTATCATGCACACATATGGTACAGGCCTTAGTATCATGCACACATATGGTACAGGCCTTAGTATCATGCACACATATGGTACAGGCCTTAGTATCATGCACACATATGGTACAGGCCTTAGTATCATGCACACATATGGTACAGGCCTTAGTATCATGCACACATATGGTACAGGCCTTAGTATCATGCACACATATGGTACAGGCCTTAGTATCATGCACACATATGGTACAGGCCTTAGTATCATGCACACATCCTGACGTAGGGGCCTCGTTCTTCATCTGTGCATGCCATGCACTGCATGTGGAGTGTGGTCATGCACACATATGGTACAGGCCTTAGTATCATGCACACATATGGTACAGGCCTTAGTATCATGCACACATCCTGACGTAGGGGCTTCGTTCTTCACCTGTGCATGTCATGCACTGCATGTGGAGTGTGGTCATGCGCATATATGAAGAGACCATTTGCGTACATTATAACGGGGCTGAGGAAAAAACTCCAACTAGTGACGTCAGACCGTTGGGCTTCGATCTCGACATGGCGACAGGACAAAGGTCTCTCATCTTCCTAGACGTGAGTTCGAGTCCTGCACTACTCTCAGATTCCAAGCAATGACTGTTACTATTCCCAGCATACTGAGTGTATAAGATCATAAGAATGAAGGAGACTGCAAGAGACCATGAGTCCTACACTAGGAAGTTCCATGTCCATTACCACCTGTCATCCCATTCCATAAAGTTGTCTAACCGTTTCTTAAGCAACTTATAGTTTCAGCACTCACTGCATGATTACTAAGTCTGTTCCATTCGTTGACCACCCTATTAGTAAACCAATTCTTGCCTATTTCCTTCTCAAATCTAAATTTGTCCAAATTAAATCCATTTCTGCGAGTCCTGCTCTGCTACCTGAACAGAGCTAATACCTTTTGGTAGGGAAGGGACCAGAAATGGCGCCACACACACACACACAAAAAAAAAAAAAGAAAAAAAAAAAAAAAAAAAAAAAAAAAAAAAAAAAAAAAAAAAAAAAAAAAAAAAAAAAGATAGATAAATGAATAAATAGATAAAGAAAATAAATAAGTAAATAAATAATTAGATAAATGAATAAATGAATAAATAAATAAAGAAATAAAATAAATAGAAAATAAATAAGTAAAAAGGATCCCACACTCTCTTTGTCGATCGTACTTCATTTATTCTTTCCATATCCACCAAGCCAGAAATTATATATATTTTATATATGTATATATATATTATATATGTATATATATATATATATATATATATATATATATATATATATATGAAATAATAATTGTGATAATGCTGGTTAAAATAATAGCAACAACGATGGTTTTGATTGATTCTGTACGTGGCCAACTCCTTCTATCAGGCTAGTACGGTACCCCTTACAGAGAACTTTGTAGCATGGAATTTAAAGAACCATTCTCTTGGTCCAACTCGCTGGCGGTAGGGTTCGTACAGACGCCTCCTCAACCTCCGCCGCAAGTAGCGACGCTCTAACCCACTCGGCCAGCGTGCGATGGTGACCTCAAAAGTGAAATATTTAACCTCTGTAAGGTTTGGATAAGATTAACCTCGACAGCCCAAATATAAACAAAGACACAAATATAGACTATAAAAGCGTGATTATGATACCATGATGGAAGAGCAAGACTTCAGAACAATGGGGACGATAGGCTTTCAGGAAAGCGCTGCTGAAGTGATCGACCCTAGAAAGCATGGCCATTGTCTTTTTAATTTCCGTGAGAAAATGGAAATGTGAGAGACGGTGTTGAGGGAGGGGAGGGAGGGAGGGAGGGAAGGAGAACTTCACGGCCATTGTTCAGGCGGCAGCGTGAGTCCGTCAGTCGTTCAGTCAGTTAGTTATTCAGTCAGCCTGTCGGTCAGTCTATCAGTCATTCACTCAGCCTGTTAGTTATTCAGTCAGTCTGTCAGTCACCCATTCACTCAGTTAGTCGTTTACTCAAGTCACTGTCAGTCAGTCATTGTCAGTCAGTCAGCCATTCACTCATTCAGTCAGTCACTCATTCAAGTGAGTTCAATTATCATTTAACCCTTGTTGGGGAAGAATGATATTTAAAAACGATGTAAATATATGTACATGTGTGTATATATATTGTACACACACACACACACACACACACACACACACACACATATATATATATATATATATATATATATATATGTATGCAGGAAAAACAAGGTTGACTTTAATCGTTTTTCTTCGTGGTCAACCTTGCATACATATGTATATACATACATACATATACGAAAGGCTTTTTCCCCCTACACGGGGGGTAGCCAAAAAGATAAAGGCATAGAGACTACTCCCACCCATTTCATTTCCTATACATATAATATATATAAATATACATATATATATATATACATATATATATATATATATATATATATATATGTATACACGTGATATATACATATATATAATCTATATGTACATGTACATATGATAGGGGTGTGTGTATGTGTTAAGAAAGAGAGAGAGAGAGACGGGGAGAAATTCACATTTGAATACCTGAATACATTGGAATGTAACAGAAGTTTGAACCAATGGGAGCCCCTTTGTTCTATGCTTATCTAGTTCAATCTTGGCAGGAAACAGGAATGCCTCTTACAAATGTCTGCTCCTTCCTCTCCCCCTGGACAAAGACTTCAGGTAGCAGGAAAACGGATTATCCCAGTTCCTTCAAGTACCGTCTTGAAAGACCCAAGAAGAGCGGCCTGGCTTGGAGTCCGTTATCACATTGGGCAAATAATCTTCAGCTGTTGTGGGCTCATTTCACCGGGAAGGACTTTGGTATCGTAATTCTTTATGTAAGATCATCCAAACGTGAAGTAATTTCTTGCAATGTAATGAGATACAAATAGATTAATCTTTGCTGTGGAACTATAATTCTATGTACATGGTCAAGAGTTCTGTTAAATGGATGATATATGTTGTAATTCAGGTCTTTCGTTGTTAAAAAATCCACACAAGTTGAGACAAATTTCCGTTACGACTGTTACAAGTCTCGGGACTTTAGTGACCTCACCTTGAATATGCAGGTCACTTAAGGTCAGTCTAGGTCATTCCAGGTCCGTTTGACTTTGTGAAGTGGATGTATGGTGGGTTTATGCTTTGATACGGCTACCCGCCTTTATGTGGGAAAAAAAGAACCATTTGGTATGTTTGAAAGACGGATTGAAAAGTTAGTTGAAAAATATTGTAGCTAACCTTACTATTTCCACCCTTCTGCAAGGGTGACCTAACACCAGGAGACGCACAACTGTGTCCGAAATCACAGAACTGGGCGCGTTCCTCGGTGCGTTCCTAAGTGCGTTTTGTTTTAATTTGGCCGCGGTTAGCGCTCCCAAACTACTAAAGCTTAAGAGACAGGTTCATACCGAAATAAAAGTCCTGTAGGCCACATACTATACCAGCACCTATATTGCTTTAATAGTTCGGGAGCGCTAACCACCGCCAAACTAATGCGGAACGCACCTAGGAACGCGCCCAGCTCTGAAACGAAATAATCTTTTATGTCTTGTGTTGCTGGATTGTCAAGACTAGCAGTAATTGCTGGTGATTGGAAGAGAACCGGAGAGTTTGGATCCATGAGTTGGAATAAAGCGGAGTACAATGTATGCGTTAGAGTGAAATCCTGTAATCTCGCAAGGTTTTGCATTTCCAACAGGAACCGGGCTTCTCATAATTAACATACGTCTTTTTCTAATGATTTTTCGTCATATTTAGTCTGTGTGAACATTTGAGATAATTAGTTGTACTTTTTATTCTCTTCGAAAGTCTCACTATCGGTTTTAATTGTCGTACCGTGGAATCTAGAATTAAGTATTACTTTGGTTTATCACGTACTCATCTCAAAACTACTTAGAAACAGTTTCTTGAGATCACTCAGCATATCTTTGAGTATATCTTAAAGATCTCCTGCTGTTCCTGAAATGAAAATAATTTTATCCGCAAACCTAAGACGAAGAGAATATTTTCCATTTTAATCCCCAAATGAACTTAAAAAAAATAAAAAAAAATAAAATAAAAAAAAATAAATCAGGGCAATCTGTAAATAACTTAAATGGAATAGTATCGTTCTCTTTTTCTCCTTTTTCGACCTTTATTTGTTTTGTATGTTTTTGTAATCGAATCATGACCTTAGTTAAGGTGTGAGTGTTCAGTAGAAAAATTTAGTGTTCGTTTGAACTCTCTTTGGGTACGTTTCTGCATTGTCATTGGTTCTTCTCGGAGGCCGTTTCGTTATGTACTCAGTTAAACACAACGGTTTCATTGTATTATTTTCATGATTCATTATCTGCATTGTGTATGTGTGTGTGTGTGTGTGTGTGTGTGTGTGTTTCTCTCTCTCTCTCTCTCTTTCTATGTGTTTGTTTGTGTGTGTGTGTGTGTGTGTGTGTGTGTGTGTGTGTGTTTGTACTTCTATGTCTCTCTCTCTCTCTCTCTCTCTCTCTCTCTCTTTATGTGTGTGTTTGTACTTCTATGTTTCTCTCTCTCTCTCTCTCTCTCTCTCTCTCTCTCTCTCTGTGAGTATGTGTGTGTCTGTGCACACGCGCGAAATCGTGCATATATCTGATACTGATACAGATTACTTTCTTCAGACATTAATGAAATCTGTCATTTCAAGCACAATTATACACAGGAAAGTAGGTAGCGTCAAAGGCTGTGGGGGGAAGAAGGAAAAAAGAGGAACCGGGGGTGGGGGGGAGGTACCGAGGATGACATGCAGATGAGCAGAGGCGGCCGAACGTTACCCCGTTTCCCTAAGGTCGAGGTGGGGGTGGGGGGGCAAGCTGGGGGCGTCGCACTTCAACCCCGTTTGTACAACCACGTGCCTCCAATCTCCCTCGATATAACACCGTTTCGCCGCGCCATCATGGCGTTTTCTTCCGTTTGTTTTTAGAATGTCTGACGACTGCCTGAATAGATTCTGTATAGCCTAAACCCAAAAGTTTCTGTAAAATGAATGAAGTTAGGTGTTATAACAGAAGCCTTAAACGTACTACATACAGCACCATAGTCAAATATTTTGCCTTGTGCGTTCGCTATGGAGGGGGTACCATATAGTTCAGGGGTCACCAAATTTTTCTTCACAGTGGTAACTGAGAGAATGACAAGCACGGTTGCATATATATATATATATATATATATATATATGTATATATATATATATATATATATATATATTTTTTTTTTTTTTTTTTTTTTTTTTTTTTTTTTTTTGACAGTGCGGCAGTTTGCCAGATGACCTAACCTCACGGGACGTGGTTTGGTGACCCTTGGCATAGACGAATAAAATAACCTGGCGTTGGTCAAAACAAAATGAAAATTACCGTCCGGTGTAGAGGGACTTATCATCACGTATCAATCTCATTTGACCTTATCTTCCATCGTCCTTGACACGCGGACTTTATTCTTCGTATCATCTTCGATACATGGACATTTATCGTACATGCTTCGTATCGACTTCGCTATAGTTACTGTTTTGAGTATCAATTTCGTTTGCAGGATTCATTTGCCGGACTTACATCTCAGCGGTCACTAATGTTGCTCCAAATGTTGTTGTAAGGGTCACCATGTTTAAGACAAAGCCAGAGACTGTACTATGAGACTCAGTCAAGGCCAATTACTATCATCATTCTTCAACGTCAACTCGGCTATTTGGGCATCATGTGGTAGTTATTGTGGAACGTTTCCCTGATGATGTTGATCCTACTCACAGGGTTCCTGTCTATACAAGAGACAAACCCTCGATGGAGGAGACGAAGAAGGGGACGACCGCAGAACCCATGGCTAGGGCAAGTAGATCGAACCTGTCGAGAAGGGTGATTGCATGGAAGCTTGACGCAAGGGTGTGAGTGAAGCAACACAACGCAACACATTCCCTGACGCATGCCCTTAATGGATTGATGACTTCTAAGATCAACTTTATAAGGACAAGAGTATAAACATCAATTCAAGAAGTAGAAAAAGCTCACGGCTGATGGAAATCATCAGGTGGTAACCAAAATTGAAACCCAAAGTTCGACGACACTCTTCGCCTTTTTTTTTTTTTTTTTTATCTTAACATCGACCTCTTTATATCGGCCACCTCGTCTTCCTCAACCCCGTTTATTGGACGCCCTTGCCCGGTATGAATATAAATACCTCAATGAGACTCCACCTGATGTAAACTTTACACTCGCTATACTTAGCGAACTTCTTATCAAGAACTGACGACTATTTTCTGCATTATAAAAAAAAAAAAAGATGAATAATGACTCGGCCTAAGCTGCCTCAACCTCGCCTGAATGAAGCGCCTTCATGAAGTCCTACTCCCAGCTGAATAAAATCAGCTGGTGATAGACAGAAACTAAATTTTAAGTTTTATTATCATAGCGAAGAGGTTGATTGCGATAACATTAATCAACCTTCTTATTAATCAACATGATTAATTATTATTAATTATTATTGATTAATATTAATTAACCAGTGGATTAATTTATCTGTAGAACCAACATATGATGTGTTTGGTGACCTCAGCTTAAGGAAACCCTTTGAGGTACACCGTAAGATGAACGCAGTGGGAAACACATTATCCTATCCATATTCAGAATTATATATATATATATATATATATATATGTATATATATATACATATATATATACATTATATATATATATATATACATATATATATATATATATATATACACATTTTAACAACCACAATGCACTTTAATTCTGAACCATCAAAGGCCAGCATGCTAGAATTGAAATGTGGCACTGCCCAGGACTCGAACCCGGCATCCTCATGACAAGTGCGACAGTGACTTTCCAACTAATATATATATATATATATATATATATATATATATATATATATATATATATATATATATATATATATATATATATATATATGTTAATCTGGGTTCAGTGACACCCCTACGAACCAGAGTCGCACAGTATTCTTTAATCATCGGTTACTCGACTCAATGAATCATCACTTTTAACTTGTAGTGCCTATTCCTTATATACTAAACCCCATCTATGAATCCAAGTTGTGACAATATCCCAACGATAGAAACCCTTATTTTTACTATAAAGAAATGTATATATATATATATATATATATATATATATATATAAAAGACTAATTATTTTTTGGGTTATGTCTTCCTGCCCAGTAGTTGATGCCGTCATTGTTTACCTACTTGTTTGGGATGTCACTGTTGACTATGTGAGGTCATGTCTTCCTTCACAGTGGCTAATGACGTCATTGTTTATTACATTCGTTTTTGACGTCACTGTCGACTATGGGACGTCATATTTTCCTCACCAGTGACTGATGACGTCATAGTTTACCACATTAGTTTGTGACGTCACTGTTATGTGGCGTCATGTTTTTTTCTGTCCAGTGGCTGATGACGTCATTGTTTACTACATTCGTTTGTGACGTCACTGTTCACTATGTGATGTAATTTGGACTCTGTGGTCACGTGACGGAGTCAACAGTTTAGGTGAGCGTGTGTGCGAGTCACCTTGGTCTTTGGATCACGTGTTGGACTCGTGATCAACAGCTATCCCCCCCCCCCCGGAAGAAAGCTCAGAGCTCGTAGGACCAATCTATGGGTAATGCAGTGACCTTACACGCACACATACCCCCAATTCTCCGCCCACGAGAGTTGGAGTAACGACTCGCATCGCAGCGATACTGAAAATATTTCAGCCCTGGGCAGGATTCGAACCCGGACCGCCGTAGTGACAGTCTGGGACTCTACCAACCGAACCACTGAACCGCTGTGTGTGTGTGTGTGTGTGTGTGTATGTTTAAAGATTGAAGGGAGTTAACTTGGGCTGCAGTGTAGTTTGAGGGCACTCGCATTGCAACGTCCGCTTCTCAGCCTTTCGTGGGAAGTGTGTGTGTGCATTCCTTCCGAGGTTAGCTTTGTTGTTGTGATTTGACTCATCTTTAAACTTTTTTTTTTTTTTTTTTTTTTTTTTTTTTACTTAGGGTCCGCGTACCAGCAGCGCAAGTCTCTAAGGGTTTACGGCCATTTTTCTAGGAGTCTCGTGTAGCTGAATAAAATCGCCCGGCGGCAATTGGAATAGAAACAGATTCAAGTTAGAATTGGATAGAAACAACTTTTCCAACCGTGTAGTTGATGAATGGAATAAACTTCCTGCAGAGGCAGTGCAATGTAGTTTAGTTCGAAGCTTTAAAAATCATTTAGATAAACAAGATGCTGTAATGATTATTATTTTTTTTTATATTATTTGTTTTTGTTTTGTTATCATTTGTCTGTTTGATTCTCATTTATTATTATTAGTTATATGTCAATTTATTGTTATTTTTTTATTTACCTGTTTGTTTATTATTCAACTATACCTATGCATTTATTTGTGTATTTTATTTGTTATTTACATTATTGTAGCTTTTATTTATTTATTTATTATTATTATAATTTTTTTGCGTCCGACCTAGTTATGGACCAAAAGGCTTCCTGTCGGCATGCTCCGCCTTTGTAATCCTTTGTAAGAAAGAGGGCAACCCGGCACGTGAGGGTTTCTTGTCTTCCAGTGTCTTTTTATGGCAGAAGGGTTATCACACTGAGCTTCCACGGGCTCCACCATCACCGACAGTTGACAGTTCGTTTGAGCAGAAACGACTTCGGTTACAGAATTCCATTTTTCAAATCTCCAAAGATCAAATCATCTCTCCGTCATATATAGGAAAGCTGAATAATGAACTAAGAGATTGTGAACCTACACGAATGTTAGACACACTGTTGAAAAGTTCTTAGAGAAGTCTAGATTTCTTTAAACGAAGTCATGTTCTAGTTGTTCAAAAGGAGGTTGGAGGTAGAATGTGGGGGGAAATATAGCCTAGTGTGATAACCCCTAAACACGAATAAAATCACCTGGCGCCAAACGGAACAAGGTTAAATTAACCACGTGAATGAATGTGGTTATTGACTCCAGCCCACGGTTCCTGGAATTTGGTCCTGGAACGCTATAAGACCACCCTGATACTCTGAATCGTGGTTTGGGGAGTTAGGGGGAGGTTAGGGATGGGGTAGGGGGGAGTCAGGGGGGAGGGGAGTCAAACCAGGTGATCTTTGGACTGGGCTCCGCCCATCCATGCTGTCTCTTCAGTCATTCATGCTGAACGAGGCTATGCATCATGCATGCTTCAGTGCGTCTTAGTGTCTGTTGTTAGTATTGTTTTCGTTGTTATTATTCTCATTGTATATTGAGAGACAATGACCGGTCGATGCCAGCTTGTGTTGGTCCCGAAAGATGGACAGGGGAGAGGATCGTGTCCCTGGGTCATTCATCTTCGAAACTTATTAACCCTTTAACTTCCGCAACCCTGAGGGGTTGACACTCGATCCCCGGACAGGGGCCTATGTTTCTTTCAAATGTATTTCTTCCACTGTCGAATGTTACCCACCTACTACATAAGAATGAAGGAGACTGGAGGAGACCATAAGGCCTACACTAGGCAGTTCCATGAAGTTAACCAGTTCTTGCCTATTCTGTAATCTGAATTTGTACAATTTAGATTCATTACTATTATCATTACTACTACTATTGTTTCAGCCAGTGACTGCAATAAGTCCCACATTAGATATAACATAGAAAACAATACATAAGTCTATGGGAGGGCTTAAAGATAGTTGCCGGGCACCATGGGGCTCCGGGTTTTTAGTTTGAAACAAAAAGCTTCAATTATTATTGTTATGCTATTATTGCTGCGTTATGGTTGTTGTTATCATTTATATTTGTCTTTATAATGTATCTGTTTATTTAGCTTTGGTTCATATATAGTTTTCTTAGTTGTTTGCTTATATGTACTTCAAATTGTCCCTGTTTTGACGTCAGAGTTGGAGCTGTTCCAGTGAACGGAGTTTATTCGTCAAAACAATTCACATTGTTCCTCCCCACTCGTTTTCCCATAGTTTCGTGCTCACGTCCACAAGAATGTGCAACAGCGGTGCCTGAGGACCAGCACAGAATGGGTTTTCTTGAAGGATTTTTTTCTTCTTCTTTGTTAAGAAGAACTGGGAGTGTGTGAAGGAAAACCTGGTCGAGTGTACTAACATTGCACCACTAAAACCCCTTTTATCTATTTATCTATTTAATCTAATTTTGTTTAAAAAATGCTTACTGAACTTCATTGTACCACCAAAACTCCTTTTATATTTTTATTTATTTGTTTATTGAATTGAATTTAGTTTAAAAAAAATGCTTCCTGAACTTCATGTTGCGCAGCACTGCGAGTGCCTCAGTCCTCCCTACAACCAAAGTCTAGTTAAAAGTTGTGAAATATAATAGAGCAACTGTAGCTGAAGCGAATTAATGTCCCTCTCAATTTCAAATGCAGAGAAAGTGGACAATGAATCGTTTTCCATAAGGTCGCGATCCCGCGGTGGGATGTTTCCGTAGACTTTCTCGGAAGTGGCACGAAGAGTCGCGAAACGCTTGCCCGTTTTTGTGATACTCGGAAGTAATGCGATGAAATTTTTCCTATTACTATTGCAGCAGTACTACTATTTTGTGTCAAATATCAGATAGAATTATTGCTGTTACTGTTACAGTGATACTCTTGTCTCAAAACAATAATTCTTGACATAGAAAGGAAATTATTCTGTAGAGTGGTTAAATGTATAGATTGTGTTCTGCCTTAAGCCAAACGATTCTATGCTCTTCAAGGGGCCGCGTGGTAGTCTAGTGCATATCATGTCGAACTAATGGACAGGTAGTTGAGAGTTCGTTTCCCGGGACCCGCTGCGGGCTTCCTGCGTTGGTTCCCAACATCCCTAGCTCGGCGAGGAGGCGACCCAAACATCGGCTTTCCGCAACTGATTGGGCTTTGCCCTAGCAGGGGTTTTTCACTTCCCACTTTATGGGTGTGGGATGGTGAGTTAGTAGTTAGAAAGAGGGACTTCAGGCAAGAGAGTATTTTGATTAACCAACATCGCCTTCCTCTGAAGTCCACCTTTCAGTTGAATAAAAATTGGTGTTTGATTTTACTTTAGATAAATGTATACTTTATAAGCAGACTGACTTAGAAATTGGTATTTCTTATGTAGATGACGTCAAGGTTGTTGTATTGGCTCTGTAGGGGGCGTGGCTGCCCTTTGACCCCGGGGGAAGTCAGGGATCGACCCCGGGTCACCTCCTCCCTCCTGACGCCGTCGAGCACGCCTT
>NC_134810.1:36960289-36962789 GCF_046742065.1 Oratosquilla oratoria
ACTGTCTTCCCTAAACAACTCCTTTATCAACTTTGAATTCTTCTAATAGGTATTCAGCTTGCAGTGATAGACATGCTTGTCACAGATGCCGAAAATATCGAAGAGGTCTTTGTGCGAAATTTAGCAGGAATGAAATTCTGATTAATATTTGTGTTTACCTTCAGCCACATTGAGCTACCCTTCCCAATGCATCACATGCATGTATACATGTATGTATATGCATGCGTGTGTGTGTGCGTGCGTGTGTGTGTGTGTGTGTGTGTGTGTGTGTGTATGGGTGTGTGTGTGTGTTTGTTTGTGTGTGTGTGTAATTTACCATGATCTTAGATCACGTGTTGGACTCGTAATCGATAGCTATTTTCCTTCCATAAGAGAGCTCAGAATTCATATGACCGATCTATGGGTGATGCTGTAACTTTACACGCACACACACACACACACACACACACACACACACACACACACACACACACACACACACACACACACACACACACACACACACACACACACACACACACACACACACACACAACTCCCCGCCCACGAGAGTTGGAGTAACGACTCGCAGCGAAGCGATACTGAAATTATTTCATCCCTGGGCGGGATTTGAACCCGGACCACCGTAGTGGTAGCCGGGAACTCTAACCACTGCGCATGTGTGTGTGTGTGTGTGTGTGTGTGTGTGTGTGTGTGTGTGTGTGTGTGTGTGCGTGTGCGTGTGCGTGTGCAAGCGCCTGCGAAGGCTGGGCGTCCGCATGCCCATATGCGCCCCCGCGTGTCTTCAGCCCATTTCACGCGCATTAAGGAACCGTTGGCATGACCTTGACGATGATTCGCGGATGAACGACGACCACTCCTGCGCCCGGCAGGTCGGGTCCTCCTTTTTCCTCCTCCTACTCCTCCTCCTGCTCCTCCTCCTACTACTCCTACTCCTCCTACTCCTACTCCTACTCCTCCTCCTACCCCTCTTCCTCCTCCCTCTCCCACCCCTCTTCCTCCTCCTCTTCCTCCTCCTCCTCCTCCTCCTCCTCCTCCTCCTCCTCCTCTTCTTCCTCCTCCTCCTCTTCTTCCTCCCCTTTTCTTATTCTTTCTCCTCCTACTCCTCCCCCACTTTCTCCACTTCCTCCTCTTCCTCCTTCTCCTTTTCCTCTTCCTCCTTCTCCTTTTCCTCCTCCTTCTTCCTCCTTCACCTCTTTTTCCTCCTCCTTTCCCTCTTCTTCTTCCCCTCACCCTCCTTCTCCTCCTCTTCCTCCTTCTCCTCTTGTTCCTCCCTCTCCTACCATTCCATCTCCTCCTCTTCCTCCTCCTCTTCCCCCTTCTTTTCCTCCTCCTCCTCCTCTTCTTTTCCTTTTCCATTCTCCTCTACCTCCTCTTCTCTCTTCCACCTCCTCTTCTCTCCTCCTCCTCCTCCTCCTATTCCTCTTCCTTCTTTTCCTCTTCCTCCTCTTCCTCCTCTTCCTCCTCCTCCTCCTCCTTTTCTCCCTCCTCTTTCTACTGGGATCTGACGTTTACGAAACTGGACACGAAGGCGTCGGGTGGTCGGAGTCTACCTTCCTTCAGATGTCTCTCCTCCCTTCCATGAAGAGTCTGCCGGGATGGTCGAACTCAGGGACTTCGTGGTGTTCTTGAAGAGCGATATGGCTGCTTTATGTCGCGTTTTTCTTTTTTAGTTTCGGTTGGTATTCCTTATTGTGGTTGATGTTCTCGTGTCTGTGGTGCAGCTTTGTTGAGGTTGGTATCTCTGATTACGTAGTGTATTTTCATTTAGGCCATGCCACTAATGAAGATTATATGATATTGATAAAAACAAAATATATCGTGAGACGCAAAAAAAAAATTGTCGCTAATAGGAGAATAATATCTTTCGTAAAAATTGAAAACGTATATATATGGTCGCTGTCGCTGCGTGTTTAATTGGATAGTTATGATAAAATTTCGTTCATTGTTCCATATTGTATCAACTATAGACAGTTGTATCTCTGTGATGCATGACATAAGAAAAAAATTAAGACGAAAGAGTCTTGTCGTAGACTGGAAATCAAGCACAGACAAATAAAAACATTAGAAGAGTTATGGGAAATACTTTAAATTGCGTTCACTGAAAGTAGTCATTGTTAGATTCTATTTAAGCAAAGGCTACCTCCTTTTAAGGGGGAAAAAGATCGTGGTATATAAATAGATTTAAGAAAAGACGACCTCAGAATTAATCTCTGCCAAAATGGTTCGACGAAGAAAGTGAGAAAAATATTGAGAAGAACAGACGAACTCATGAGAAATTCAAGCCTTCTGAGCCCTTTAATGTTGCTGGTCAAGAAATTTTATTTATTTGTTTTCTCTCATCACAGACGAAACACCTTTTTTGCTCTACGTGTTTTTGCTAGCGTATCATTTTTCAAATATATTTACTATTATGATAAAATACTGTACGTAGCTCTAGTATATATATATGTATATATATATATATGTATATATATATATATATATGTATATATATATA
>NC_134810.1:36967789-36970289 GCF_046742065.1 Oratosquilla oratoria
ATGATGTTGCGCTAGTATTCGAGGTAATGATACGCTTGTAATGGCGGAGATATCGGGAGTCTTTATCGTGAGGGGGTTATCGTTGGTCAAAATGAAGGGAATGATGACGAGGTGACGGGTACGGTAGATGATAAGGATTTTTTTTTTTTTTTTTTTTTTTTTTTTTTTTTTTTTTTTTTTTTTTTTTTTTTTTTTTTTTTGGTCACTCCGCTCGGACCTCACCCATCACGTGTGGACAATTGTGAACTTTATCACCGATAGTCAATGCTACTATCCTTGAGGGATAGTATCATGCCTGAGGACGGGGTCATAGACACAGAACGGAGTAATAGTAAAATAAATGTTGTTGTTGTTGTTGTTGTTGTTGTTGTTAGTTAGCTCCCGGGGTTAAAATACGTAAGTGGGGTTATCACACTGGGATATTTTTCCTCCAACCTCCGATTAATTGGCAATACCGCCTACCTCCAGCACTTTTTCTGCCGTAAGATCACTATGACAGACCATTTTGTTTTCTCAACAATTTACATAGAATGTCATTTGATGTGCTGAAGGAAATTTATTTTCCTCCAGCTCCGACAGTCGGAGGAAAAATAGCCCAGTGTCATAACGCCTTAACTCCTCGGAGTCTTGGTCAGGCTTCATTGTCTCAACACACTCTCCTATTCACATTAGAATTGGAAAGACACCAAGACTCCTTCCAGAGGCGCAAGGACAGAAGTGATGACAAGAAGAGCATAAGAATGAAGGAGACTGCAAGAGACCCTAAGAATTACATTAGGCAGTTCCATGTCCATTACCACCATCATCTCCATCCATAAAGCTATCTAACCTTCTTTTAAAAGATCATGATGTATTGGTTATGACCTATCCCGTCTGAAACGTACACCAAATGAGCCAGTGCATTTTTTTTTTTTTAATTGTTGTGAGTTCAGGAGGAGGAGGGGGACCATGAGATGTCCTGTCATGCTGGCGTCTTAGAGAGTGGAGTTTGTGCTATTTTCTTGTGATTTCTTATGATAATGAGTGAATATGTCTACCCCATAGATGTGTGTGTGTGTGTGCATTTGTGTGTGAAGTGCGTGAGTGCGTGTGTATGCACTTATGAGTAAATAACTAGACCCGTTTTATGGGATTAAGCCAGGTAGGTTACATCCCTTCTCTTTTTTTCTTAGTTCATACTCCAGAATTCTCTAGTTTTGAAACCTAGTGATGGTATATATATATATATATATATATATATATATATATATATATATATATATATATATATATATATATTGATGTCGCGCTCTGGGCTATCTTTGAATCATCTACGGAGTTGAGCTTTAGCCCATAAGCAGGGTGAAGTACCTTTGTTTTTGGTTTCACCCTGTAGGGACCATGAAGTTCCCTTTTCTACAGACACGAAGCCACAAAGGATGTCACAGTGTACGAGCAGCGTGGGTAATTCCAAACGACCGACCCCCGGAAACTCAGTTGATGCAAGCGGGATTCGAACCAGCGTCCCTCTGCTCAGCATTTCGTTGCTCTACTAAAGCTTCGATGACACAAGGGTAGTTTGTAGTTAAGTTTACTTACGTTCCGTTGATATTGGACAAGTATAGGGACAGTTTACAAGTCGCTAGGGCTTGCGGCTACTAAGCTCCCATGTCAGCGAGGCTTTTGACTGAGTTATTGCACCACGAAATTACTTTTGATTTTACAATACTAATGGCCCACGTGACTAGAGGCAATATCTTTTACGGTCTGTGGCCTCACGTCTCATGTCCATGACGTCACGGCGTTCCCAGAGATCAGTTTATGGTTCCTTTCCGGTCTCATTTTCACGCTAACTTTAGCGTGAAATTAGATGTTTACATTTGTCTTGTCGTTGACCATTTGATCTCACCTCGTGAGTACGATGGCTCTGGTGACTGCTGTTTGCCATGGCTGACGGATCGTGCAGGTGACGGCTTCGGCCGCAGCTTACATAAGAACATAAGAATCGAAGAGATTGCAAGAGACCATAAGGCCTACGGTATATGTTCCTTACCATCTGTCATCCCTATCCACAAAGTTATCTTCTCGTAAACAACCAGTTGTTTTCAACGCTCGTTACATAATTACTAAGTTTATTCCTTTCGTTAACTACTCTTTTGGTAAACCAGTCCTTGCCTATTTCCTTCTTAAACCTAAATTTGTCAAACATAAATTCATTACTCCTGGTGTCGTTTCTTACTTAACTGATCAACGTAACTGGTATACTGGTACAGACCTACTTTATATTCCAGCTACCTGGTGCACGTTTCCAAGCGTAAGATTTTTGTGATCTGAAGACTCTTTAGAAAGTCTTGGTCTTAGCTCACTTTAGAAGGAAAATGGCAAGAACTAGTTTACCAATAAAGTAGTTAACTACTGGTTATTCTAAGAGAAGGTTAGATAACTTTATTTATGGGGATGATAGGTGGTAATAGACATGGAACTGCCCAGGCCTTATGGTCTCTTGCAGTCTCTTTCATTC
>NC_134810.1:36977789-36982789 GCF_046742065.1 Oratosquilla oratoria
AAATTGAAGTCAGCAGGGTGAGTTCGACATTGCTCATCAGGCCAAGAAGCAATAAATGAATAGATTAATAGATAAATAGATAAAATAAGAAATAAAATAGAATAAATGTGAGACACGCACAATATATTGTGTACACGAGTAGTAATGTTAGTACATAAAATTGTGTCTAATAGATACACTCTAGAGTCCAGACAGTCTAGGGAACGACAACAACAACAACCATTCATCTAGAAGATCTAATATTCGATTTGTTTGTTTTATTCAATCTTATCGTTAATTTGCGTCTATTGCAGCTTTTGTAAGTTTGTTATAGATGGTATGTTATACCATATAATATTGTAAACATGGATCATGTTAAACACGAAATTCTGTAGGGACGTATTAGAAACTGTGATTACATGCGGACAATTGTGAAAACATTCGAGTATATATTGTAAAAATATATAATTTATTAAAAACAATTACTGTACAAGTTAGGGAGAAGACAGAATATTTTCAGTATCCTAGTACAGATTAGATTGAACACGTACAGAATCTTGTGATTTTATATTCCTATTATGAACTCTTTGAGTATTAGGAACATGTAATGTACAAAATAATGTGAACAGCCAAAGATTGTGAATTTTTAGGAAATACATGCACATAATATTATGGTTTCGTGCACTTAAGACTGTGCACAAAACATTGTGAACATAGAACAAATGTTGTGAACATAGAACATTCCAAGAAAACAAAGTTAAAGATATAAGAATAATTCTTAATATAAGTACATGACAATTTCCATCCCTAACCTAACCTAACCTAACCTAACCTAACCTAACCTAACCTAACCTAACCTAACTTAACCTAACCTAATTATACAAGTAGTGGTAAGAACGTCAAACGTTTTGCAATTGTTGCCGTTTCTGCTACCCCACCCTCAGCTAAAAAAAAAAAAATGCACTGAAGCCATGAAGTGAACTAAAGCGATTAACATTATTCCAACTGTCCTCCACTTCCCCCTCATTTCCCCTCACCTCACCTCTCCTCTCCTCTCTCCCTTCATTTCTTCTCTCCTCTCAACTCCCCTTCCTCTTCTCTCCTCTCCTCTCCTCTTCCTTATCCTCTCCTCTCGTCCCCTCTTATCTCTTCTCTTCTCATCTTTCACCTTTCTTTCCTCTCCCCTCTCTTCCTCTCTTTTCTTTCCTCTCTCATTTTACCTTTCCTCTCATCCCCGGTCCTTTCCCCTCTACTGCCTTCTCTCATCTCCTCTCCTCTCCCCTTCCCTTCCCTCCCTTCCGTCCTTTCCCTCCACTCTCATCTTCTTTCCTGTCCCTCCTCTCCTCCTTCCTCTTTTCCCTTCTCTCCTCCCTTCTCTCCTTCCTCCTTTCCTCCCTCCTCTTCTCCCTTCTCTCCTCCCTTCTCTCCTTCCTCCTTTCCTCCCTCCTCTTCTCCCTCCTCTTCTCTCCCCTTCCCTCCCCTCCCCTCCTCTCCTCCCGTTTCTCCTCCATCCTCTCTTTTCCCTTCCCTTCTCTCCTCCATCCTCTCCTCTCTCCTTCCTTCTCTTCCTCTCCTCTCCCCTCCCCTCCTTTCCTCTCCTTTCCTCCCTCCTTTACATTCCTCTCCCTCTGTCCTCGTCTCGCCTCTTCATCCCTCTCGTCTTCCTTCTCCTCTCTTCTCTCCTCTCTTATATCCTCTCCCTTCTCTCCCTTTTCCTCTTCTATCACCATCCCCTCCCCTCTCCTCCCCTCTTCTCCCCTCTCCTCCCCTTTCTTCCACTGTTTGTGTGATAACTGTGTTCCTACATTCTTATGTGTGTGATTGGGTGGGTGAGAGTAGGTAGTGTTTGGTATTGCATTGTAGTTGTGCTTTTGGGGTCTGTTTGATACGTCTGTATGATGGTGGGTAGCTTTTCATGTAGTGTGATGAGTGTTATTGGTTTTATTTACCAGATGCAATGTATTGTGTGCCACGCATGTTGATGTAGTTCCATGCCATTGAGACTTCTGTCTCTGCATGTAGATGGCGTCTTGAGCGTCACCAATGAACATCTTTGCTTGTTCTCAGTGTCTTGCTTTGTGCGAATTGTAGTTTGTGGTAGTGAGTGTCTAAAATGGGTGCTGCCCATGCTGGAATGGTGGAACCCAGCACGATGTTTATGTACTGTATGTAAATTAGCTTGTTGGCGCCGTTGTCTTGTCCAGAGGCTGTTCCGGTAATTGCTTTGAGGGTGTAAAGACGCGCATAACCTTTCTTCGTAATGTTTGTTATTTGTGGGACGCAAAGCATTATTCAGGTATTAAATGTATTACGGTAATGAATAGGTTCGGACTAATTACTGTTCCCTGAAGAAGAAGCTGCTGTCAAGGTGATCGGTATCATATTGGGCAAAAGGGTAGCGTACAGAAGGATAAAAATTGTTTAGTGGGAACGATAGTACATGGATAACAAGAACGTCTTTAGAGGTTATCACACTGGGCTATTTTTCCCTCAAACATTCTACCTCCAACCTTCATCTGAATAACTAGAATATTATTTTGCTTACAGGAAGCTAGACTTCTCCATGAGCATTTCAACAGTATGTCCAACATTCGTATAGGTTTGCAATTTCTTAGTTCGTTATTCAGCTCTGGTATCTATAACGGAAAGATGATTTGATATTTGGAGATTTGAAAAATAAAATACTGTAACCGAAGTCGTTTTTACTCAAAGGAACTCACTGTCGGTGCTTGTGAAGCCCGTAGAAGCCCAGTGTGATAACCCCTTTAGTTCAGCAAGAGATCATGTTTTTTCCCCTAATACCCATGGCCAGGAAAAAAAAAAAGATATTTAAACCACCCTTTGTGAACATTTCGCCCACGGACGTTTGGGCCAGCATTCTCAACCTTTCCCAGTGTTCCACCTCCCCCCCTTCTCCTCCTCTCCTCCTCCTCCTCTCCTCCTCCTCCTCCTCCTCCTCCTCCTCCTCCTCCTCCTCCTCCTCCTCTTCCTCCTCTTCCTCCTCCTCCTCCTCCTCCTCCTCCTCCTCCTCCTCCTCCTCTTCCTTCCCCCCTTCTTCTTTTCTCTCCCCGTTCCCTCCTTTCCCCTTATTTAATCTCAAGCATATGTATCTCAACTTGTACTTGAAAAAGCTGTAATAAGCGAAACGTCGTACAAATAAAGGCTCCGTCCTCATATGGTGTTTAACTCGTCAAGAGATAATGTGTGATCAACAGAGGCAGATGTGAACCTAGAAGTGTATATATGCTGTAATGACCTCTTTCATGGGTGTAGGTAATCCTTTTATGGTTGAGTCCTCAAAAGACCTTCCAAGTGCTTATGGGAGTTTGTAACCTTTGCTAACGGCAATTATTAGCTTCAGCAGAATGGTGTCTGAAGGCGTTATCACACTGGGCTATTTTCCTCCGACTGTTGGAACAGACCTCCAACCCCCAGCTTTCCGGAAAGGATTTGATTCGCCGGAGGAAAATAACCTTCCTCCAGCATATCAAATTAACATTCTTCGTAAATTGTTGAGAAAACAAAATAATTCACCTTAGTAATTTTTCGGCGGAAAATGTTCTGGAGGTGGGTGGTACCGCCGATTAATCGGAGGTTGGAGGAAGAATAGTCCAGTCCCCTTTAAGGGGAAGAAGCCAAAGAGTTGTTGCGTTAGAAGTTCCTCCTTGTCGGCCGCTCTGTGATCAGTTCGGTGTCTCATCGACTAAGCTCTTGGCGTCTGACGAGGCACTTCCACCCTCTTCCGAGGTTCTAGCTGAAACGGCAGTTCCGTGGGACAGAACAGTTGGTTTGTGAAGTGCTGCAGCTGTTCTGTTACCCGGAACTGTTCTACAAGCTGCCGTAAGTTACCTTGTTGCAAGAAAGTCGGATACACAACCTGCTGTGGTTGATCAAAGATCTAAACTTAATACTGTTGGAGCTGAAGAAGATAACACAAATCTTCTTCAGCTCCTGCTTCTTCTGACTTTTATAACCCGTAACACGTGCCAGATAAACGAATACGCAATAGCTGAAGGAAATATTCGTATTCAAAGAGCAAAGGAGCGTCCACACTTGTCTTCAGCATGTGGCCAACACGGAAGAAAACACTAGTCCAGTGTGGACACAGTAGCCTCCCTTTCTTGAATGGAGGACGCTTTCACGGAGCGAGTCTCCTTGAGCGCGGCTCATGTCGCTGACAACAAGTGTGGACGAGACGCAAGAGTCAGACATTCTGGCTCGAGAGGACTACCCAATACTAGATCGGGCTGTCTGACACTCATCTCCTCTGGGAAGACGCAGAGTGCGGAGTGATCTAATAAGAGGTGTTTAAGTGGATTAAAGGCTTTAATAAAGTTGGCGCAAACAAGGTCATCATATTAAAACAACAGGGCAAGACTCGCAGAAATGGGTTTAAACTGCACAATTTTAGATTTAAGAAGGATATAGGTAAGAATTGGTTTACTAATAGGGTGGTCAACGAATGGAACAGACCTGGTAACCTTGTAGTGCGTGCTGAAACTATCTGTTGTTTTAAGAAACGGTTGGACAACTTTATGGATGGGGATGGTAGGTGGTGATGGACATGGAAGCACCTAGTGTAGGCCTCATGGTCTCTTGCAGTCTCCTTCATTCTTATGTTCTTATGTTCTGGGCACCACCATTCCTGACAGAGTCTCATAACATGGACACCACCTCCTGTTTTATGAGTGAACTTACGGCGGTCAAAAAAAAAAAAAAATCGGGGGGGGGGGGTCTGAAAAAACTGTCCGATCGAGCTGTCCAACACTCGAACATCCTCCTCATGCAGCCGAACTGACTGAGACGAATTCCAGTCACGGTCCGCCGAACTTGTTCGCCTCGGAGGGACGTCCTCCTCCTTCAGGATAAAGTCGAGGACGACTGTTGGCTGGGTGGCCCACCTCCGTCCAGACGAATTCATTCAACGTTGCTTTATGGACCAAAGGAGATTTGAATCGAGGGTTTTGTGGACCTTCGTATTCTGAGAACCGCTCTAGATTCCGTAACCATGGTAACAAAAT